>NC_053160.1:57051474-57351474 GCF_016835505.1 Polypterus senegalus
ATGGAAGCCACTCCTTAGTAAAAGGCACATGGCAGCCCACCTGGAATTTGCCAAAAGGCACCTGAAGGACTCTCAGACCATGAGAAACAAAATTCTCTGGTTTGATGAGACAAAGATTGGTGTGAATGCCAGGCGTCACGTTTGGAGAAAACCAGGCACCGCTCATCACCAGGCCAATACCATCCCTACAGTGAAGCATAGTGTTGGCAGCATCATGCTGTGGGGATGTTTTTCAGCGGCAGGAACTGAGAGACTAGTCAGGATAAAGGGAAAGATGACTGCAGCAATGTACAGAGACATCCTGGATGAAAACCTGCTCCAGAGCGCTCTTGACCTCAGACTGGGGCGACGGTTCATCTTTCAGCAGGACAATGACCCTAAGCACACAGCCAAAATATCAAAGGAGTGGCTTCAGGACAACACTGTGAATGTCCTTGAGTGGCCCAGCCAGAGCCCAGACTCTCTGGAGAGATCTTAAAATGGATGTGCACCGACGCTTCCCATCTAACCTGATGGAGCTTGAGAGGTGCTGCAAAGAGGAATGGGCAAAACTGGCCAAGGATAGGTGTGCCAAGCTTGTGGTATCATATTCAAAAAGACCTGAGGCTATAATTGCTGCCAAAGGTGCATCGACAAAGTATTGAGCAAAGGCTGTGAATACTTATATACATGTGATTTCTCAGTTTTTTTATTTTTAATAAATTTGCAAAAACCTCATGTAAACTTTTTTCACGTTTTTCACGTTGTCATTATGGGGTGTTGTGTGTAGAATTCTGAAGAAAGAAATGAATTTAATCCATTTTGGAATAAGGCTGTAACATAACAAAATGTGGAAAAAGTGATGCGCTGTGAATACTTTCTGGATGCACTGTATATAATGTGTATAATATATATGTATTTTTTAATTATAAAATGCAGCAGATACCAGTAAAAAGGCTTGTTCAAAGTCACACATCGAGTCACATCCATTGACAAAGCCATTATTCAGCTCAGCATTCAAGGTTACTTAGATAGATAATTAAATTGAAAGAGGTAACAATAAGCAACATCAGTGGGTGAATCATGATTCATTACACATTAGTAAGAATTAGTGCTGGACATTTCAAAAACCCTGAGTTCACGCCCATAAAACTACTAAATGTGCTTTTTTACACCATATATAAATTTTGTGATCTTTGAAATATACCGGCATGTTTCACCTATCTTTGTCAAAGGCTACTTATTAGTTGAATGCATATTTAGCTTTTGTTGATTTGTCCTTGAGCTGCAGGTTCCAATTTACACTGTCCTCAACAAACCTTTTTAGTATCATTTAATCCATCTCAGCCTTTACAACACAGTAGATGTACAAGTCACTTATAGGTGTTTTCTTGAAGGGGCAACTGAGGATGTTAACATGTTTTCAAATCACTACAGTGTAAATAGCAAAAGTATTAGGTAGCAAAATAGATTTTTTTTCCTGTTTCGGTAAATAAATAACATTTAGAATGCTAAAGAATTATTTTTCATAAGGATTTTTCAATTTTTCTCTTTTTTGATATTAATTTTTTCATGATCTTAATAAATAACTTTATGTTGTATGTACCTTTATAATAAACTGTATATTTCACTTGTACATTATGATGCAAATACAACATGGCTATACACCATAAAACAAATTTTGCTTAAAATATAATCAGCTTACAAGGTTTTTGTTTGCAAGCCTTCTATTTTAAAATATACTTTTCACCAATCTAACTGCATTATATACTAAAGATAAAACATATAATTATTTCATTTTGTACAGTATATCTACCACAGAGTTGTATTTAAAATAAATGATTGTCTCCTTTTTGCAGAGCCATAGGTAATTACAGAGAACTCAGCTCAGCAGTATAAGGTAACAGCAGCTGGCAACATTATTAAATGATGGTGTTATTTTAATGAGACAGATGGCTAGTGAATGAAGAAAACTGGTCATACTTTAAAGATTATTAGTCACTCATTTAAAATAAAAAATATAATGCTTATGCAAGGATTTAATGAAAAATATAGCCATTATTGTGAAAATCCAAAAAAGACAAACACAGACAAAATGGTTAGGCAAACAATAATCAATGATTGTTACAAATTAAAAAAAAAAAGTAAAAAAAAAATGACTAAATGCATTGAAACCTCAGAGATATTGTCATATATTTGTTATTGTGGTGACCACATTAAAGTAAGCAACTTTCCAGCTGCACAAATAAGAAATATTGATTACCTTAAATGTACTCTTCTCAAGGTTATGTTTGTGCAAATGGATTCTCTTAAGTAAAACAGAATTACAGAGCAAAAAGAACATTTGAATTATAAATATAAATGTTCCTTGTATTGAATGCTTTTAGACAATATACATAATACACTGATGATTTTGTAAAATACGACAGCAAATATTTTTGTAAATTTTTCAGGATATTTAATTTCATGGAGTCTTTACTTTATGTTTAATGCTACAGAACAAGTAGCTTTAATGTTTTGTCGTTAGACTTCTGCGTAGGTGGATCAAGTTATCATTGTCTACATCGAAAAAAAAGATAGTGGCATGGTCAGTCTTCCATTTCTACACAATAGATTTAAAGACCCAAGAAAAGTATAAGAACTGACAGATCAGTCTTCTTTGAGGTTATATATATACAGTGGAACCTCGGTTCACAAACGTCTCGGTACATGTACAACTCGGTTTACGACCAAAAAGTATGCCAAACTTTTGCCTTGGTTCACGATGACACACTCGGTATACGAACAAGCTAGTTTCCCTTTCGGTTTGTACATGTTCGGTCTCCCTGTGCAGCGAGCGAGCAAGAGAGACCAAATCAGTTTACGACCAGAGTTTTGGAACAAATTATGGTCATGAACCGAGGTTGCACTGTATATTAATTTGCGACATGAAGCTGTATTCTAAATTGAAGCAATTTTCAAAAATATTATTTCCTCTAGTACATTCTTTTCACCTGAAAAATCTTTAGATATTATTGAATATTGCTGTCCATGTGTGACTTGATGTCTCATCTGTAGACATCTAGGCAATAGTCACTCAAAAAATGTCACACTTGCAGTTACTCACAGTCTTTTGCTGTTTGATGAAGATCATATACAAATTTGAAAAACTGTTTTGCCACAGTTATTTCAGTCATGGACCATGGGAAGCATATGCAGTTGGGGTGGAATTGTGGATACTTACTTAACTGCTGTGGATTTTGTATTACATGGGACAGTGGTGTTTGGTAATGCTGTAACAATTATTAAATATAACTCAAAGTTGATGTAAAAATCCTACTATTCACAACTCAGAACTTCCTCATAGTTTTTTGCCTAATAACAAAAATCTGTTTCAGCCAGGGTCTCGTCTCTTTTGCTTTTTATCTTTTGTTTTACATTTTAAGATGGGTTTAGTCTGCCTGAGCCGAGGGCAAGCTAATGAGCCCAGACCTGAAATAAGGATAGGTTTAAATTTTTGTGTGGTTTTGAGGACTGCTGCCCCTTGTTGAGCCTTGTTGTTTTATTTTCTTTCTTTTTTTCGGTGCTTCATCCTGTTTCATCGTGGCTTTTCTATATTGCATAATCTACCATTTTCATTTCCTCAATATATTCTTTATCATGTGTGCACAGGACATGCCCCATAAAGTACACAATCCTGAGTGCTGATTGGCATTGTGAACTTATTAATGATATGCAAGTGGCCTTGGCTCTTTCAAAAATCTAAGCCTTTGATTTAAAAAAAATGCCAATGCATTCTAAATAGTTCAGTTCAGATTTAATGTCATGTGTAAAAGGTACAATTCTTATTTTCATATTTCACCAATACACATCACACTGCCACTCAGTGTGACTCTTACCCCTTAGTTAATTTAAAACATAATAACACAAAATGTAATAGGCGAAGAGTTGCCCCTGCCACCATTACCCTTACATGCAGATTCCACAGTTAATGATTTCTGTTAGGTAAAACCATACAGAATATCACTGGGAATGGCAATAATTTTTTCACACACTCAGAGTACTTAGCACTCCAATTATGGTAAAGTACTTTGAGAGGCTAGTGCTTTTATAGTGCTGTAACACATTTGCAGGTTAAATACAAATGATAACTGTTATAAAATGCATGATCTACACCAATGACACTTTCTAAAGCAGGGCACTGGGGTGTTGCTCCATCAAATATTAAAAAAACTCTACTTAAATTAATTAGGTAACGTGAAATAATCATGAAATAAATTTGTTTGCACAACATGCTTGGTGTCAGCACATGTCAACATCCATTAACAATTGGTTCTAACTTATATTTGTTTAATTTCTGTTTGAATACATATATTTCCTGAGTGAAGATCACCAGCCAAATGAGAGTCCTTGATCGTTTGTCAAGCTGGTGGCCTGAGGCTGCCCTTTAATTGGTTGCTTTCAGATTTTTCTAGGGATGCAGCTCTCTGTGCCCCGGACACTCCTGACGTTTATTTAGCAGAGAATTAGTATTGTTTTAGGATTTTTTTAATGTAATCCGATTGGACAATTGTCAACGCACTATTGCATGTTCACGTCAGTGATTCACAAGTCACACATGTAAATACAGATGAGCAAGCACGACTTCTGGGAGATGGCAACTTCAAATGGAACTTCAGAAATCTGGTTATTTCTTTAATGAAACACCTCTTCATAAACCTTCACTTGAAGAAAAAAGAAGATAAAAGGAGCTTGGACAAGATAGACCTGACCTGAATTTAGCAGCAGGCAGGTGATCAGGAACGAGCTTACACATTGACTTTTTCCCACTCTTGTTATGATAAACAGAGTTGACTAACTGTATGTGCTGTAAGTAATGCCTTTTTTGTTTTCCATATTTGCTGTTTCAAAGTGTCGGTGCTAAACACTTTGTGGGCAAAGGCAGGGGGTACGAGACCTAATATATCTTTCTGAAAAATGCAAGCGGCATTAAAGTAGCTGCAGTAATCTAGACCAGTATTTTTTAACCACTGTCTCACAGCACAGTGGCATGCCGCGAGAGCTAACCAGGTGTGCCATGGAAATAGTAGTGTAGCGCTCTTGGGTCTGAACCTAAGAGGGACATCCTCCTCGGGTTGTCAAGACCTGTCTGAGGAGGACAGGACTGCCTAGAGAAGCTGGCATTAAAGCAGATCTGTTATTGCTATGTGGCAGATGCACCACTTTGAGCACTTAAGGGTGCTAGAGTCCATCTGCCTGGGTGGGTGTCCCAGGAGCAGTGAATAGTGGGTATATGAGTTGCCTCTGAGGCAGAGAGGTGTGGGCAAAGGGACAAAGAAGCTGGAAAAAAAAAGTGCTTACTAATTGCTTTGTCTGCAAATGCTGACCTTGGAACTGCTTTTTTTTTTACCTACTTCTCCTATTGTCTTGCTTCTTCAGGCTGTTGAGCAAGTGTATGAGATGTGTTTGTGGTTAGTAAAATAATGGTGTGCCTTGGGATGTTTTTGGTTACAAAACGTGTGACACTAAAGAAAAAAGGTTGGGGAAACATTGATCTAGACAATAGCATGATGATGTGGATTTATGGAATACAGTGGAAATGGCCAAGGACTGGGTATTCTTTTAGCAGAGGCAGAAAAAGATTTGATATGTTATAGGACATATGGAAGTCTTTGTTATTGGAAAATTATGTAGGTGGGGATGTGGACTTTATGGTGTGGGTTTGGCAGAATGGGGAACTGGGTAAGTTGGCAGAGGACTGGGCAATTTAGACACAGGCATACTTTAAAATTTACTTGGCTGGTATACCTGTTCCTTTCCACATCTATAGAGCATGCTATGGGAAGAATAAGGGGACTGTGGATGTCACAAACTGAAGTTTTGGAGCTCAGTAAAAATATAAAAGGTGGCATCAGATTGGGCAGCATGGTGGAAAGCATATAATACATTTTAGCCTGGATTTGTCCTAGGGGTCAGGCACTGGACAGGCCAAAATGTGCATTGAAACTATGATGAGGACCACAAGTGAATGTGGAATGACCAGATAGATGTGAAAGGCACTGTATATAAGATAGATAGATATAAATGGCAAAATATATAATAGATAAGTGCTGCTGCAGTTTATCTCCCCAAAAATGGAGCCCCACCTAAATGTTTTTCACCAGCCGCCACTGATGGCACATAAAAATATAGATTTCATGAAACACACAATAAACAAAGCAATTTCATACTGATTTAAATAAATGGACCCTGACAATAAATGTCAATTAAGATTATCATTCAGATATGGCCAGCTCACAATGCAGGGGATAAAATCCTTTCATCCTTGGATTTCAGCTTTCCCAAGTATTTCTCTTGTCTTTACCATTGACAGGAGAAGAGCTTAGCAGTATAGCAGTGGATCAGTTGCCACAGCAGAATACCAGGATCAGAAACACAATAAGGAATAGTCAATAATTATTGTAATACTTATATTTTTGTACAAATTATTAACCAAGAGCGAATCAGAAGTCATATTCACTGTACCCTTGTCTAAATTGGTGAGTCTTCAGTCTGTTTTCTAAAGCTAAAATGAAAAGGAAACTTTTATATATGCAGGCAGATCATTGAACAGCTCTGCACCTGTCCGGCTAAGATCTTGACGTCTTACTGTTGTTTTTTTTTAATCTTTGAAGTTTTTAGTAGACCATCATCTTGTGATCATAATGAACACTACAGTTTGTATTAAATACAGGTTCAGACAGATTGAATGGGATCCAGGCTATTTTAAGCTTTATATATAAAAAAGGGGTTTTAAGTCAGCCATAAACTTAACTGGAGTTATATGATTGTACTTTAATAGTAATGATTCTTTCAGTAGTCTTTTGAAGTAACTGAAAGCTCTATATAGAACAGTTCAAACAGTCTGTGAATAATACATTGCAGTAGTAAATTCTACTGAAACTATAGTAAATACATGCATTACTTTTTCAATGTCCTTTATATTTAGAAACCTTTTTTAATTTCCAATATTTTTAAGCTGAAATTACAGGTTTCAGACAGTAATGTAATGTCTATTTTAAAAGACAGACTACTGAAAAAAAAAACACTTAGGTTGTGTGCTGATTGAATCAAACTGATGTTTAGATTTACTGAGTAAAAAGTGACAGGACACTGTTACAGTCACTGTCATCCCCATCCAACTGTTATAATTACCAGCAGGCACTTTTGATCTGTTTATATGTATATACAAAGTAGAATTCATCAGACCAGGCAGTGCTTTTACAGTCATCTGTAGTATCAAAGTGATAATATCAAAGTTAAAATGAACAACATCTTCATAAATGAGTGGTTAAATGTTAAAAAGACTTGCCTTCAAAACGTATCCCACCCTACATACTTACACACCATTGGTGACTAGTGACAGTGCTGGTGACTGCCATCACCAAAGCTTTTAAAAATGTTTTTCAAATTTGGATACGCAGATGAGGTGTTATGGAACTGTAATCTAACCTTTCCATTTTTCCTCTCATCCTAATTTAACATTGCCTTATATTAAGTTTACTTTTATATATACCTTGAGACTTACTATTATGATCTTCATCTTTATCTTGTTGATAAAAAAATCATTCAATGTTTGTTTGATAATATGACCATTTTCTGGAATTATCTTTCTTAAATATCTGCAGATACATTTTTCTATTTAAATCAGTTGAAAAAGGAGTAACCTTTATTATCTACTTTACTTTGAACAACTCAAATGGAATTCTTTCTACTTACTCCAAGCCTTTGATATTGGAAAAGTTTCTTACTTTCATTTAAAGCAGCCTCGTCTTGGAGTCTCAGTCATACAGATTTTCTGTGTATTATTTCCATAATCTTTCTCCTGGAGCATCATATAACATCTGTTAATCTTCTTTTTTAATATTATTATCCTTTAGAGTGCCTTATTTTTAGACTTTCTCTTTTATTTTGTGTTTTTTTTTTGTTTTGTTTTGTTTTTTTTTTACTCATTAGCTGTGTACTTTTTAAGAATGAAAAGTATTTTTTATTTGCTCAAATTCTAGTTTTTACAGATTTCTTTCTGGGCAAAAAAACAAAAAGATAATCAATGAATATAGTTTCTTGTATATCTTTTTGGGCTGAAGAAATACATAAAAATTAATTAATAGGATTTTTAGGATTTTTTTAATTAGAAGCAAAAAATAAGTAATTTTTTCTAACTTAGAATATCATTTTGCCAATATTTATGTTTGTTTTTAAATTCTTACAGGTTTTTGTAAAATCTTCAAAGATGTATTCAACCCTGTACCTACTGAAAGTGTTGAAATAGTAAGCTCATTCTGATTTGATTTGATAGTTTTATTCACTTTTTTCCTTCAGATCTCACTCCAGTAGCAGTGATCAAGAAGCTTCTAAAAAGAAAAAGAAAAAACATTCAAAGAAGAAAAAGAAACATGAAAAAAAACACAAGAAAGAAAAGAGTCATAAAAAGGAGGGGAAGAAAGGTAAAAAGAGGAGACATTCATCTTCAAACAGCTGCTCCACATCATCGGACACTGATTAAGGCATTACTGATCTAATAAATTAAAGACTTCTTTTTGCTGAAAATGTAATGCTTTTATTGTTACCATTATCAGATATGAACTTATTGTTTTTTGGAAAACTGTATTTGACATTTACACAAATTGTAAATTATTGCACATCCAAAAATTCCATATATAGTTCTCAGCCTTATTATTGTTTACTGTGTTATTGTGATATTTATGCTAAGTAATCCAGACTGTTTTATGTAACATTGTCAAATCTATTGCATGATTCAGGGTTTATCCCAGCAGAGTTGGGCGAAACATTCCTGGGCAGGGTAGTAGTTTATTGCAGGACTACTAATGCCCATTCATTTTTGCTCAGGACAACTTTTGGAAATACCTAGTAACCTAAACCATATGTTCTTAGGGATGTAAAAACAAAACCCGGGCATACATGGATCCTTACACAGAAATGACTGATATAGTAAAGATGCTAGCTGATGTGTTAGACAGTGGAACTAAGCACTGCCCTACAGAGCTTACCTTAGTTTATATAAGATTAGTTTGCAGAGTGACAAAGATAAATGTTTATTTACAGTAATGATGTAATATCTTCTGCTTGCAACATAAACGAAGAATTCCAGAATGGAGATATTTTTACAGTAGTGTTTTTGTATGTAATTTAATAACAAAAAATATGTAGGCTCTTGGCAGTATTTTTAATGTTCTTGATATGAATCAAAAGCTCTCTTATGCTGATTTCTCTCATTTGTTACAAGCTGAAATATGGTTGATTTCCAGAAACATTGTCTTGTTATAAAGTCTTAGATTTCTGCTTGGTTTGTCTATATGTAGATGTGGACAAATTTGGTGGTATCCCTCCATGAAAAAAGAAGAACTCACAATTGTCTTTGTAGTAACTTGAAACTGTCAAAAGTAATTGGCACCCATCATTGTTCATACCACATTTAACAAAACAGACTTTGCTTTAGAGTTTTTATTCAACAGAATATTTCAAGTAATAACACTAATTTAAGTGGCATGGACATAAATGATGAGGGCCTGAACCTAACATTTTGTTTGACAACCTCTAGAGGAAACCACTGTAAACAAGTGATTCCTGAATCTCTCAATGAGACCCCTGCACCTGTCAACAGGTAGTTTGGCCCACTCCTCCTGAGCAAGCTGCTCCAGCTGTTAGGTTTCAAGGGGGCCTTCTCCAGGCTACATGTTTAGATTCTTTCCACACATGTTTCATAGGATTCAAATCAGGGCTTATGGAAGCCCACTACAGAATAGTCCAGTATTTTGTCCTTCGCCATTAATGAGTGCTTTTAGCTGTGTGTTTTGGCTGATTATCCTGTGACTGAGAAACAGCCTTTTGACAATGGCAGAATGTTACTCTCCAGAATGTCTTGATAGTCTTGTGATTTCATTGTTTTATATAAAGACTCAAGGCACCCCGTGAAAGACGCAGCAAAGTAGCCCCAAACATAACCGAGCCTCCTGCATATTTCATAATAGTTATGGTGTTTTTTCCTTTGAAAGCTTCATTTTTTTCATCTGTGGACATAGACCTAGTACTTCAGAGGTTGTAGCAACACAGTCTGTTCCAGCTCTGCTTTAAGATAGTGTCCTGGATGGCCAGGACACCTCTGCCTTGGAAGGACTGGGGGTGCGAGTGTAAAAAGAGTATTACCTCCCTTGGAACACTAGATGGCAGCGGTATCTCGGATTTGTGCAGGGCTCCATTGGAGATGAAGTTGGATACAACCTTTTTGGGATCCCTGGGGTTGTGCCAGGGTGCACTGCAGCTGTTCCTGAGCTTGTGTGGGCGATTCTTCCACTGTAGCCGGAAGTGGGGCAACTAGCACCTGGAGCACTTCCAGGTGCCTTATATAAGGGGCAAAAGAGACTACTTAGTGAGCCAGAGTCGGGAGGAGGGAATCAAAGCTTGCCGTGGAATAGAAAAAGAAGAAAAGTAAAGGATTCAGTATTGTGTATTGTGTGCTTTGCTTGAGACTGTGTTGTGCTTATGGGAAATGAGGAAGGCGTTTCCCACGACGTGAAGGAAGAAAATAAAAGGTTCTGTTTTTATAAGTGTGACTCCTGCGTCTGTCTGTGTTGGGTTGAGTGGCTGTTACACCCTCCACACTTGTCACAACAGACAAAGGGTTTTTAAGTAATCAACAGAAGTTGGGACACCTGTGCAAATTCTTTGCTTCAACTTGTAAGGCTTAATTTACTTTAAATTCTACAGAACATCTGTAGTTTGTAACCTATTAGTTGTTCCCTGCAGAAGGCCCATTTGTAATATTCTGAAATGTCCTTGTTTCAGTTTTTGCTTACCTAAACTTCAAATTTAACCCTCTGGTAATTTACTGCTTATGTTTTCACCATTTTAGGTCATTCATTACATTTCAGCTGATGAAAGTTGAAGAAAAACTGAGGTTCTCTAAAACTTTTAAATGACAATGTACACCTAATAAAATGATAGGACAAGAGAGGTGTAGGCTTGAATGTAAATGAACTGTTTATAATAGAATTAAGTGATCGCTTTGTATGGTCATCTTACAAATTAGTTGCACCCTTCATAAAGTTAGGCAAACACAATGAGTCATTTTATTTTTAATATATAGGAAACCATATCCTTTTATTTTAAAACAATACTTTTTCTTAACCAGATCATTGAGTATTATAATCTCACAGTTGAATACTATGCCATACAGACCTTTTTCAAGATCTATGATAGTCTTGTATTTGTGGACTGCCCTTTCAATTCAAACCACATTTTCTTTTTTTTTCTTTTTTTTTTTTTTGAAGTTTTATTAATTTTATTGCAATCATTCCATACAAATCAATCAATTTTTACAAAAAGTAAAACTGAGTTAAGAACAAATCGACCCTCACCCCTAAGATAGAGAGCAAGGCAAACGGCGTAAAATTTAAGGCCAGTAAACATACCTAAATTAATAAGTTTGATAAGCCAATAGAGATGAATGCAGAAGACAAATAAATACGGAAATAATTGCTTCCGCTGTGCTTTAAGAGCTTATTTTAAAATATTACTGATTAGATCCTGCCATGTTTTGAATAAAGTCAAACCACATTTTCAATACACTTCAAGTCCATAAACTGAGGCAGACATGGTAAAACATTGATTTTTAGTTCCCATTACCATTTTTGTTAATTGTGATGAATGTTTCGAGTCATTGTTGAAAAAAATCTGTATTTGGCCAAGTGTAAAGCATCTGCCATAAACAACCAAGTTTTGGGCTAAAATATCCTGAAATTTGCTAGAATTCATTGTGCTGTCAATTTTCAGTATCAATGATCTCCCAGTTCTGTTCTGTCAGCAACCATGCTGATTTTGTGCATGGCCAAAAGTAGAAATTTGGTCTTATTAAACTACAGCACACAAGTCCAGGTGTAGTTCCAGTACTACAGTTGTGCTTGAAAGTTTGTGAACCCTTTAGAATTTTTTATATTTCTGCATAAATATGGCCTAAAACATCATCAGATTTTTACTCAAGTCCTAAAAGAAGGTAAAGAGAAACCAGTTAAACAAATGAGCCAAAAATATTATACTTGGTCATTTATTTATTAAGGAAAATGATTGAATATTACATATTTGTGAGTGGCAAAAGTATGTGAACCTTTGCTTTCAGTATCTGGTGTGACACCCCTTTGCAGCAATAACTGCAACTAAATGTTTCCGGTAATTTTTGATCATTCCTGCGTTCCGGCTTACAGAACAGCTTCAACTCTGGGATGTTGGTGGGTTTCCTCACATTAACTGCTTGCTTCAGGTCCTTCCACAACATTTCAATTGGATTAAGGTCAGGACTTTGACTTGGCCATTCCAAAACATTAACTTTATTCTTCTTTAACCATTCTTTGGTAGAACGACTTGTGTGCTTAGGGTCATTGTCTTTCTGCATGACCCACCTTCTCTTGAGATTCAGTTCATGGACAGATGTCCTGACATTTTCCTTTAGAATTCTCTGATATAATTCAGAATTCATTGTTCCATCAATGAAGGCAAGCCATCCTGACCCAGATGCAGCAAAACAGGCCCAAACCATAATACTACCACCACCATGTTTCACAGATGGGATAAGGTTCTTATGCTGAAATGTAGTGATTAGTGATTTTCTTTCTCCAAACATAACGCTTTTCATTTAAACCGTCCACAAAACATTCTTCCTTACATCTTGATTACATCTTGCCTGAAGAAGGGGCCTGAGTTGCCTCGAAAGCTTGCATATTGTAATCTTTTTAGTTGGCCAATAAAAGATGTCATTTTGGTTGGTTTTTCCATTGGGATTAATAAAGCATCTATCTAATCTATATCATGATGACATACAGGTCAGATTGAAGTTTCCTAATGAATAATGACTACACTTCTAAAAGGAATTGTTTGTAAGACGTTTTTCTTTTATTGCAGTGTAGATGGCTCTTACGGGAAGAGATTGGTGATACTTGGCTGGTGTGTAAGGGAGTGAGGAACACTCACCTGATAATTCCTCCTAATTTTTGCATGCCCCATTGGATAGCAAGGGCTTGTTTGCTCACCTTTCAGTTACACATTAAGTCATACTTGTTACAACATCTGTGTTTCTAAAATCAAAGTACACCTTTCTTTTTGATATCTCAGTCCTCTCTGATCAGTTGCAGTGTGCTGTCAGCTCAGGATGAGCTATGCTGATCTGGTCTTGGCAGTATTTATGATAACAAGACCAACTTAGAGGTTTAGCAGTGTGTTTTTTGGAGTCAGAGAAGAGGAACAAAGTTGTGCACTAACTTAGACCATCTCGTAAGTATGTTTAACAGACTTGGTACAGGTGGTAATGTTACAAAATTAACTTTGCACACATCAGATAGACTGCAACGGATGTGAAAAAAAATATATGCCATTAAAAGATAGACAGATTCGGAGTGGTGGCTCTGAGGCTAGGGATCTGCACTGGTAATCAGAAGGTTGCTGGTTCAAATCCCATAAACACCAAAAGTGACTCTACTTCATTGGACCCTTGAGCAAGGCCCTTAACCTGCAATTGCCCCGTCCTAGGTATGACATTAATCTGCATCCAACCCTGCATGTAGGCCCTCCAACCTGCAGGGAAAAACCTGAGGATTGATAGCAGAATTGGCACTCCAGCCACCATAAAAAACGTCGCACTGGTTCCACTCCATCTGGACTAGTGTGGTGCTGAGGTGTCACCTGTTGCATGGCTGCATTCAGGTTCTAAATCTGGGATCCTGAGCTGGTTTGTTATGTGGTGGGTATGGTAATGCACTGTATCAGCGCATGTTCCTAACCTCTCCTCTCTATATATTTGGACAAACGTATAACATAATATTGAATCAAATATATTTAACTCAATGCCACAAAAAAGAAGTGATATTTGGAAATAGAAATAAAAGAAATCCATTTAACCATTAATCCTCAGTAAAAAGAAAGTAAATCAGTGGCTCTAATAAAGAAACTGGCTGCCGACTCAGAAAGTGTGTATTAAAAGATGCTGCTTGTTTCTTCTATACTGTAGTCCTTGGTGGTATCTCTAGATCTGATAAGAGATCTCTCATAAATGTGTATTATGTAGCGCTTGTGTGCTATGTACCTTGTAGTTTTCACAGCAATGAGACATTCCTTATGAATATTATAATTATTTTATGCATTTTTGTGACTGTTCGATTAATTCATTACTGGGAAAAGCTGTGCCCATAATGAATGATGAGTATCAGCTCTTCTGTATTATTTATGCAATTGGGAAATGAGCCATAGCAAGACCAGATTAAGATACCCACAGGCTTCAGGGTGTCACACTCATATATCTACACTCTATGAGCATCACATATTAAAATAAAACCAGCTGGGAGGATGGGAAGATTTAAGCCACATTGAGTACATTAGATCAAGGGGTGGTGATATAATGTAAGACTTACCAGATGCATGTGTTGCGTGGAACAGCACAAATTAACGCCCAAACAGAAAATTGCTGATGATTTGCTAAATAAACTTTTTGGCTTAGGTTACATGTGTGCATGCAAAGGGAGCGAGGGGGCATTTTGTTCTGATGACTTGGTATGAAGGGATGAATATGGCATTACACCTGCATTACTATTTTTAAACATACGCCAAGGCCCCAGGGAATGCACACAAGTTACTCTGTCAGTAGATCAACCCTTAAGTTAGGAAGACTGTTATGCTTTACATTCATTTATGCTAATGTTTCTTTTTTTGTCATTACTTTCTATGTACTTTCCATAGATTTTATGGCTTTTTCAGACACTCTAAAGAGGATAACGTTTACAATAATGACAACAACACTCTTTTGGATCTAATGTAGCTTAAAGATTGCAGCGGTTAGATCTGAGGGTTGTATCCTCATTACCATAAAGCATAGTCTGGTCTTGATCTGCAGCTAGTATGATATTATCTCAGGTACACTGCAACTGACCCCTTGGTACTTTCCCTTTACTATGTTATACAGTATATGTATATATAAAACTTGGCAACTCAACTCCCTTTTCATTTCTCAACACACCTGGAATAATGCAAGGCCAAAGTGAGATGCCACTTGACCAGAAGAACCCATCCATCAAACTCTGTGAATTGCTACTGCTTAGAAGCATCATGGAGCCATCCTCACTATATACCCAGTCCACTGGAGCAGGGAATCTAGTGCAAAAACATCCTTGGGATGTCTAATTTCTTACTCTCAAAAATGTAAGCCCAACATCACCATGGAAGTGGTCCATTTTGGCTGCATGGTCCTATGATCTTATTGTGCCTTTCACTACCCCAGAACCTGTAACTATAAATGAGGATGGGATTATAAAGTAAGCTGTAGAAATAAATGCAGATGGTTCATCAGGCAAAGGTTTGTGTTTCTATTTTTTTCTACGTTTACAGTTGCCTGTTTTTTCATATATAAACATCTAGAAATCATGAAATGGTTATAGGATTGTGAAACTTTATCCTAACATTTTATAAAATTCTAATAAATTATATACCGTATATGTAACACCTGCAGCTATCAGTGTCACTAAGATAATGATCCTTTCCTTAATAGGTGCACAGAAAATGTGTTATGCTGAAATGCAGGATGCACAAGCAAAACTAATTTTTCATCTTTCATTTTTATTGGCATGTCCCAATAATGATCTGCATTTTTCTGTTTAAAAATTCATCAAGTGTAGCCATTATCCTTGGCTTCTTCTTCAGTATGAAAATCAAAGAAGTGACATGATGGCTATTATATAATCATTATGGGGTTGTAGCATACAAATTATGAGAATAATAATCCTGTACACATTTTTTTATTTCTTTTTCAATCATAAGTTTCAGACAGATTGATACTTCTATAATTATTTTAATTGCATTGACATTTCAAGGACAGTTAACCAAAGGTGTTCATTTTTTTATTATTTCTAGTTATAGAAAATGTAGTAAATTAAATAAGCATATGACAGTCCATTATGAATTGAAGCAATCAGCCTCAAACAATCTGTGAAGAACGACAACTAAAACTACAAGGTTCAGAAAAAAAGGACCAAAATGAAATGTAGCACATCTAGATCAGAAATGATGTAAACCAAATTAAACCTTTATTTATTTATTTTTCATTTGTTTTGTGCTAGACACTTGTAACTTCCACTTGCGTCTCAGATGCCAACAATGTTTCACGCTGGATATTCATAGAAGTTGCTTCTGACTCTTGTCCCAGTAGAGGGTTTCTTCCTTTACTACCAACCTGTTGTTTATTCCTTACATTTAATGTTGATATATCTGTAAAAAAATGCAAAACATCATTCTTAGATTTTCTGACCCATGAGAATACATTAAACTGTATATTGGTAGAATTTTGAGAAATGTTTCTACTGTGTCACAAGAACTTGGAGGTCCACATTAATGACAGGCTGGACTGGTCTTGTAACACAGAGGAGCTTTATAAGAAATGGCAGAGCAGCTCTTTTTTCATAGGAGATGATGTTGTAATATGGGTAGTGACATTCATTACATTTTCTACAAATCTGTGCCGGCCAGTGGGATCCTCTATGTTGTTCTGTGCTGGGCCGGTAACTTCAAGAGAGGCCCACTGAATCAACAAGCTGATTAAAGTGGTAGGATCAGTTATCAGACATACTGTACTTTCAACCCACATGAATTAGTAGCATAGGAGAGAGTGAAGATAAAACTCATAGCCATTATGAGCAATGCTGCACATCCTCTCTATGACAAACTAACATGACAACAACTTATTCTGTAAAAGTGTGTCAATAAATGCAGCTGCGACTCCTTCATATCTACGTCTGGCTCCTCACAACCCTGACCATCATTTTGTGTAGAAATTGAGGATAAAATATTTTTATGTACAACTTTGCATATTTAAGTGAGAGTTTTACTGTATTCTGTACATGTGACAATACTGACCTTATGAACCATCAAAGAACCTGTTTGAAGACCTCAGAAATAAAAATGTGGAATATATACACTGTATGTATAGGGTGGTCCAGATCTAATTATACAACTTTTAATGCAATGCAACAGTAATAAAACAATACAAGACAAAAGAATAGCTGTTCAACTGACAACCGTCTCCCCGCTATTTTGGAATGCAGGGCAGGTGCTGCCATCTATCGGCAACAAAAAGAATTTTTTGTGAATTCTCTATGTAATAAACTTAATAAGTTAGAGCGTAATGAAAATTGTATAATTAGATCTGGACCACCCTGTACTGTACAGTATATAGACATCTTGTAGTCTAACCAGCCATCCATTTCTTTTACAAACCTGCTGTGCCACAGGCTCTTCCTGGAAACATTAGGTAAAGAGAAGAACCATCCCTCGATGAAGGGTCAGTCCATCACAACACACACGTCTGCATTTCGGTCCTCACACACACACACACACACACACAAATGCTAGAATGTGTAAATGGCTGGTGTTATGAATTACTAGGGCTTAAAATATTGACTTCATAATTGCCTTTGATTTTATTATCATATTCTTATGTACCATGTTTAATAGTTTAGCAATAAATAATAACTGAGTTATCTAAATTAAATCTTAGTAAGTTTCATTTTTGTGGTAAATTTTTGTTTTAAGAATCTAGAATTGAAATGTCCAGACAAATAAGATATCGTTGTTTTAAATAATGTTTCCCAGACTTTGTAACATGGAATTAGGCAATTATAATAATCAGTACCAACTATAATAATCATCAGTACCAAGTGATTAGTTACAATCATGGCATTGATGTGTCAAGAGAAAAGTTGGAGGACACATTCACTACCTTAACATAATTTGTGTAATCTTCCTGTCATTCCTTCATTTTGTGGGAATTTTGGAGATTCATTTATGTGATTTAATAAAAATGAAAGCTAAAGTAGGTCAAGACAAGTGGTGCACAGCTCTTATTTGAAGACCTCACACCCATTAAATGAACATTAATCATATTGCATTGCTTACTGCTGCCTTGCAGTAACCATTTCTGTCTACAACTAATCATGTCAGTATTTTAACAGACACCTTACAGTCTTTAGTTATTTAAACCTGTTGTGTTTTTAACATTCACTTTCATTGTTTTCAGTAAGTTTTGCAGTGACTTTTTATGTCCTGTTCATTACTGCTCCTTGATTCCTGTTTCTACCCTGCTTTGTTGTACTGATGTTCGTCTACTCAAGTTCCTGACTTTGACATGGAACAAAACAAGTGAAACTGGCGTTTGCAAAAGATGTCTTCTTCTATTCTCAAAGCATCCTTTTGTAACAAATTTTAAAATCAGAAAAACTCAACTGAGCAAGGTTCTCTACTGCAGAATGATACATAAGATACACTCTTAAAAATGAAGGTGCCGGAGTGATTCTTCAGAGAAATGTCATAGAGGAACCATCAGCATGAAGGTCCAAGGAAGAACCTTTATTTATTTAAATCTGTAACAGGCTCCACAAAGTCAATAACCATGAATTGATGGTGATAGATTTGTGAAATCCCAATGGGTCCTGATTTTAAAGGGACTCTTGCTGCATACAACAACACAGGCAAAGGCCATGTTTCCTTAACCTGCTAGATAGTCTACCATACATTGAAGATTTCAGGTTTTTTCTACATATCAGGAAGTTTTTCAAAGCACAAAGAACCAACTTCAAATGCACAGAACCCACAACAGAATGAAATGGTGTTTGGTCAAGCAATGGCTCTATGAGGAACCACACAACGCAGTAAACAGCCATTCAATGCCCATAAAGAACCAGCATTTTTAAGAGTGTACAATTTTTATGATTCCTCCAGGTTGAAAATAGTTTTGTGATATTTTAAGAAAGTGAATTAATCCCACTCTTCTAGGAGTACAAGCACTAAAGTATGAGGAGTCTGCGCTGTTTGGTGATACTGATGCCACTGAATTTCAGTTTTTCCTGGAACCCCAACAAAGTTGTCATTCAAGGACAGAATTTTACCTTTTAACCAGTCATATTAAAAAGTAGTTTCTGGAATTATAAAGGAGACATCTACAAAGAGTGCGGCATGGTGGTGCAGTGGTAGCGCTGCTACCTTGCAGTTTGGAAACCTGGGTTTGCTTGCCGGGTCCTCCCTGCATGGAGTTTGCATGTTCTCCCCGTGTCTGCGTGGGTTTCCTCCGGGTGCTCCAGTTTCCTCCCACTGTCCAAAGACATGCAGGTTAGGTGCATTGGCGATCCTAAATTGTGTGGGTGTGTGTGCACCCTGCGGTGGGTTGGCACCCCGACCAAGGTTTGTTTCCTTGCGCCCTGTGTTGGCTTGGATTGGCTCCAGCAGACCCCTGTAACCCTGTAGTTAGGATATAGCGGGTTGGAAAATGGATGGATGGACATCAACAAAGAAAGGTGTATTAAATCCACAGTGTCATCCTTTGAGAAAATTGGTGTTATCATTCTTGAAAATGTGTGCAGAATCTTCTGAGCCTGAAGGAAAAAAACTGTTACTATTTAAATTACCAAAGACAGCAGATTAAAAAAAAACTTATAATAATGCATATGAAATCATGCATCTGCAATGCCAGGTTTCTGTCATTAGAGGATACATTTCAAGTTACTAGGTGAATTGCTGTTCTAATATGACAACTTTAACAATCCAAGAACAATTGCAGTGCTTACCAATTACCTGGCCTTCACTTGCCATTATAGCCCCCACATCTGTGAGCTGTAAAATCTGTCCCTTATTTGTACCTTATATTACCAAATAATAATAAAAGAGCACAAAGATCTGTAACGATTGCTAAAAATGTAGTGTAGTTTAAAGCAGAGGCATCATTGACTTTTCTTGGTGGAGGAGCCTATCCATGCTCTCTCTACCTGGCACAAGACGAGGTACCAGCCCACAGACTGAGTAACCCCACTGTAAGGCACACTCACACGGATATCAGTATTCATTCATACAGGTCAAGTTTGTTGCCAATTAATGTGAATTACATAAGTCAAGCAAATATCGATTTCAGCACAGATATTAGTGCTGTTTTCTCACTGCTCCAGAATTCTCGGTCAAATGCTGGCTTGGTCACTTCTACATTCTCCCCGTATCTTTTCTTCCGGTACTCCGCATTCTTCCCACACCCCAAATGGAAAAAGTGGGTTTTGGAAAAGAAATGCAAAATTGATTTCATCCACTGCATGTGTGATTCTACTGCTGTGTTTCTTTTCATTTGTTTGGGATACTTCCAATGTTCTCAGTGTTGCAGCTTTAACTTGAATGTAACTGGATATGTATTTACTTGAACTGCATTTACATTAGTGGTGATTCTTGTAATTTAGCTGACTCATTCTTCCACTATAAATATGTATGGTATTTCGTGCTTCTTTCTTTGTTAGAATGCTCTTAATGGATCGTTTTTTCATGACCTTTTGTAAGACAGGAAATACTGAAAACCATTATCTAGCTATCACAAAATATTTAGATGACTTTTTGCGGTTGCTACATTTTGAAGAAACATAAAGTATTTTCAAGCCATTTTAGACTCTAAATGGACGGACAAAATGTGCTGAATTCAGGGCTGCTTTTTTTAAAACCCATTATTACTCTGGTTCAGCACTGCAGGGTCCCTGTTTCTGTCAGCAGCAGTAGGTTCAAGGCAGGAACCAATCCAAGATGAACTGTTAGTCCATCTCAGCACATATACCCAGTTACCCTCATAAGAAGAGGATAAAATGCCAGTTTATTATAAGGGGAATTCTGGAGTTGCCAGTTTGGCTAATGCACATCTTTGGAATATAGGATAGAAAATCCAGATAGACAGAAAGAGAATGTGCAGGTATTACACCCAAGACTCAGAATTATTGAAATAAAGTCTTAAAATCGCAGGGATCCATAAAACTACTAACAGGGGAAAAAAGCTCTTTCTGAAACAATCTACCTGGCAATATACAAAAAGAATTGGTCTCAGCATTTAAGTGAAGGCTAAGGAATTCTAACATTAGTAGAGCTTACTCTGTTCTTATATGGATCTGCTGGTACTTTGCCTGTTCATTTTACTCTTCTTAGAGTTTGTTTAACACATATTCAACATAAAAATTTTTTTTCCTCTCTATATCTTGTGGTGGTGTTTGGCATCACTAATACTATGGTCAAGTTAGGCCACAATTTGGATAGAAAACCAATAATAGGCTGAGTGTTTACTGTTTTACATTAACCCAATTTCCCATTTTTTAATATTGTTGGTTTCAGAATCTTTAAGAATAATGCAAAAAAATCTACAGATGCATATGTTAATTTGACTCTTTGTCAACATATTAGTGGGAGAGGTGAGTCCTGAAATTAAAAGCACAACCCTGTGTGAAAGGGCTTCTGAGCTGTGGGCCTCTTTTTACCAGAACAATAGATTTGCCAGTATTTTAACAAAAAATGCATACATTGTGCACGTTTTGAGTACACAAATAGATGACTTTATGTGGATTATGTGACACAATGAATCCATCCATCCATCCATTATCTAACCCGCTATATCCTAACTACAGGGTCACGGGGGTCTGCTGGAGCCAATCCCAGCCAACACAGGGTGCAAGGCAGGAAAACAAACCCTGGGCAGGGCGCCAGCCCACCGCAGTGACACAAGTAATGTGAGATTTTTCTCATGGACATTTCAATGCTCTTTGCTGTTGTGCAGCGTTGATCACTGCCTACTTCCATTAAAGCATACACTTTGTTAACTCCATTCTGCATGAAACTTGGCCATCACTACAAACCACCTGGGATAAGTAACATTTAAAAAAATTTTTTTTGGGGTGGAGTAAGACTTTTAATGTCTTTAAATTTAAATAATTCAAATCATCAAAAAAGCATAGAGTGCCAAAGTAATAAAGTAAATAATTAAAGCAAAAACCATAATATAATAATCATTAACCAAGAAACAAAAAAATTGTAAATAACAAGAAAATACAAAATCTCAGCAAAATTAAAAGAAAAGCAAAAAATAAAAAATTTACAATGCCATGACACAAAACAAAAAGAAAAATGAAAAACATGATAGAGAACAAGGCCTGCACAATAACATATTGCTAAAAAAAAGGTTTTGAGAGCATGTAGGAGTCTTTTATAGGCCTCTGGGTTTAACTGTAGACCTAAGGAGCACTCATTTGGGAGAAGATAGCACGCTGAAAAATTCAAGACACAAATGAGAGTAAGGGACTCAGGAAGACAAGAAAACATAGAGAGGAGCAACGCCTCAAAGTGTATACAAGTCCTGAATTTCACCAAGGCTAAATAGAATATCAAGAACTTCAGGTGAGACACAAAAAATTTTGCATCAATGGAGTAATAATGGAAACTCATGCCTATGTCAGATTTCAGTGGTTATAGATCTGTGACTACGTGGGACCTACAATATTGAAGGAATACAGATAAAGGAACAAGAATCAACTTTGAAAAACCTCAAGGAAGCTCACATCTTGGAAACCTCTGGGCTTTATCTTTGGATTTGTGTCAGCAGCACTATCCTCCTGTTCCCATTCCTTTTTCCTGCTTCTTAGTACAGAGATAATAACACTTTATTGAATTAATGCAGCGTTTCTCAACCTTTAAGTATTTGCGACCCGAGTTTTCATAACAGTTTTAATCGCGCCCCCCCTAACATTTTTTTGAAAAGTAAATGCATGTTTTATTATACCTACTTAACTTTTATCGACATTTATCTAACTCTGTATTTATTGTTCTAGTATCAGAATGTAGTTTAAGTTAATTTGTTTTGTTTTCAACAGATGTTTTTTTCATATTTTTGATTCTTGTTTTCTTTTTTTCACACCTTCGCACCCCCCTTTTTGTTACTTCGCGCCCCCCCTAGGGGGACCCGCCCCACAGGTTGAGAACCACTGAATTAATGGGAGGTTAGTTGTGAAAAGGCAGCACTGAAGAAAGTAAGAAAGTGAGACCCTTAGAAAATGCCAGCCAGGAAACCTTGTAGGTTTTAGCTCTCTGCCTTTCCAATAAGTGGAAAAAACAAAAATTATTTTGACTAGGTCATAACCTGATTGAGGCACATCTCTTTCGACACACAACACCAGAGGTCAGGACAAGAAACCTAGCCATGAGCTGGTGAGGTCTCAGCTTTGTTCAGACAGAATGAATGTACTTTCACCTCTGATTATTCTATTTGTTTTAACTATATTACACTCCTATAAGCTTCATACTTGGCATTTTGATCCCAAGCACCGCTTGTAATGCAAATTCATCATATTGGGTCATCTCCTGGGGTACTTGGCAAGAACTTTCAAAAGGTCTAAATAATTTATCATAGCTTCTAGGGTTAATGTCACTGTGTGAGGGAGCCAGGACAGTCTTTAGATAGCCTCAATGTTGTTTTCCACACAGTTCTATAGCTTTACCTTTATTCTTATCCCGTTTTCCTTAACCACCTGTTATCTGTTTCTTGCTCTCTAGCAACACAAGTCACAAGCATGTGATGCGTTGTGCTCCATGGGCCCTAGCACAATTACACCATGGGCATCTTATAGTTCATAATTTAGAACAAACCAGGGTGCTAGAGGGAGACACAGACGATGGCAAAAAATATAAAAACTGTTTATTCCATTCAGTGGAGTGGTGGCTCTGAGGCTAGGATCTGTGCTGGCAATCAGAAGGTCGCTGGTTCGATTCCCATAAATGCCAGAAGTGACTCCACTGCATCCAGCACTGCACTTTGGGGTTTGTCACAGGATCGGCACTCCAGGCTCTGTAAAAAAAACCTCACACTGTTCACTGTGGTGTCACCCATTGCACAGCTGCACTTGTATCTCAAGCCGAATGGTTTGCCATGCTGTAATCAGCTCATGCTCCCAAAATCCTTCTTATTCCATTCAGTGATGAAAATCACAGTCCTATATCAAGCAAGCAATTTTCAACCAAAAAACAGTTCACATGCAATGAAACATATCAAAAATAAAGTGCAAGAATAATAAAGAAAATATTAAGAAAAAAAAACAATTCAAACAGATTCCCCCTTTCCTTTCTGAAAGCAGTTCTAGGAAAAGAAATCTCGAAAAGAAAAATTTACACAAAAATAAAAATAATCCACCAGTTAGCTCACCACACAACCCAAGAATTTACTTGCACTTTAAGGGATTATTAGAAGTCTCCACTACAGGCACTGCATTTACCTTCTTGCTCTCATACAGTTCCTAGACAGGACGATGACAAAAGACAGCCTCCAGTGTCTCTAGCGGCATTTTATACATTTGCAGGGTTTCTTCAGCCAATCTGAGCCAATGCTTCACCAGTCCCCACCAAAAGAAGCATGTATCACCACATTTGCAATGCTATATACCTCAATCAGGAAGAAATTCCTATATGAAAATATTCAGACTCACATGCATTGGCAGGCAAATATAGAAACAAATACTCCGTCCAGGTAACTTTTTCTCTAAGTTCTCAACATTATCATAGCTTTTTCTTTGCTGGAAAGTCAGTCAGTCCTCTTTACCAACAGCAACAATAGTAAGGTCAACAGCACCTTCACTCTCATGCCCGCAGGCAGCCTGGACAGTATCCCTAACTTCGTTTCTTGACTATACCCTGATGTCCTTATCCATCTCTTCCTCTGCCCCGTCCTTGCTGTGAAGTACTGTACATCTTTGGCTCTGAACTCAGCTCCCTTTCTTGGTTTTTGTCGAGGTCTTTACCCCTTCATTTGCTTGATTCATTTGACTTCCTGGCTTTGACCTTTCACTCATTCTTGCTCACAAATCTTGGCTTACTATCCTTCCTGATTCCATTTAATAACCCGATGATGCGCTGTGCAGTCAGTGCATTAACAAGATGAATACTTGCTTTGGTTTTCATTTTAATGGTGACTTCTGGTGTTGATTTTGGTTTGATGTCTCTCCATGTTATGACCCACGCAACAACTGTCATCTCTTTCAAATAATAATAATAATAATAATCTTTACATTTATACAGCACTTTTCTCACTGCTCGAATTGCTCTCTGCGCAGGCATGAACCAGGAAGCAAACCCACAATCTCCTTACTGCAAAGCAGCAGCCACTACCACTGCACCACCTTGGCTACTTGTCTTGATTCTGTTACATCTCTGCCATTCATAGAAACCTAAAATAAAACTGCAATACTTTCCAGTAGTGTAAAATCTGTTTTTGTTATACTTTAGCCAGGGCAGACCATCCGAAAGACACACTGGTTTATTTGTTGTGTCTTTTGTTTTCCTGTATTCTTTGTTGTCTTGTAGAATTATATATTGTCCATACATACATACATTTTTGATCCATTAACTTTAGTTTAGCACCTAAGGGGACTGCAGGCTATGTGTTGGAGACATTAAATGCAAGGCATGAACAAAACCTGGGACGGGACTCCTGTATTTTATATCATGTGATGACAGGTTCCTTTTTTATCTACTGTATTATGTGAATAAGATTATTGAAGTTCTGGTGAAGCCTGGGCAATAAAAGTTTGGTAAAACCTCAAAATAAATAACCACGTTTGGCAACAAGGATGAGAAAACTTCACTTATGCTTGGTAAGTTTTTCTTGAATATTTTTACAGTACAGCTGACCATTCTCCAGATGTGTTTAATAACAGATCACATGTGGCAGACATACAGTAGTGCTGGTAAGAACAGTAAGTCTCACTTTCGTTTATATTCAGTTCTATAACAGACATGCAGCGAGTTACAGTGCCCATAGACAAAAGAGCAAGCGGACGACAGTACCAATTTTACCTTCTACTCACCTGAAGTCACAGTGTTATGGATAGTGCTTAGCTTAAGCCCAGAATCTAATCTCTGAGGTTTTGTGTAGAAAAACAGATAGCAGAGAACACACACACTGATGATAAATGCCAAGAGGACAAGCGCTGCAATACCCAATCCAATTAATGCACCTATGCTAAAAAAACCAAACAAAGGAAAACAGTTACAATTTAACAAGTGGATTATTCACATTTCAACACACATCTTTACAATTTTTTCATCATAGCAATTTTCTAAACACAAACTAGAGGCTGAAAAGAAAATTAGAGAACAAATTTTCTAATTATTTCTACAATGAAACAAATTGTAAGTCCTATGTGTTCTGTGAAGATTATTTATTTACAACCCTAGTGGACATAGAAACCACAAGCAATATGGCAGTGACCATACAAATATAGTTAGGACGGTGTTCACCATCCAAAAAAAAAACAGAACACAAAATAGTATCAACCAGCATGACAATGTGATCATTCAAGAAGTGCAAAAACAATTAATATGTAGGTAGAAAAATCAGAAAATCAACCTTGAAGTCTAATATAATTGATCATCAATAAAAAAAAATGACTGCATATCTTCACCTTTTCTAACTTTTTGTTGGAAGCTTAAGAAATTTCAAAGGAAAAAACTATCCCTTTCCCATGACTTATTATTTTGTTTAACAGAAATTATGACAATAAGATTTGTATTTTATGCAGATGAGAGGATTTGTTTTTTCTCCCCTATCACTTTCTAGTCTCCATATTTTTGCTATGTCCATTTTTTTAGATATCCTGAAAATCTAACTCATTGATCTCTGAAATATGAGTAATTATGCTTCAGTCATTCAAGATCTGCTACTATTTTTAAAATAACATCATTCATTATGAAAGTGTATTATCTCTGTGGCTACAGCCTCTTCATTGATAGCCTCATTTTACTGCTATTGTCTCCCTCTTTAAAACGCATAATTGGTTTACCCTTCACGTTGCTTTCATAGTGCTTACAAATTACAAAATACACTCATTCTACTAATTAATCTCTTTATAAAAGCACAATTAATCCAATCTGAGTTAGTTTCAGGTACAATACAGAATTACAAAGGATACTTTACAAAGAAAGGCATCTGACAAAAACAACATATTTAAAAAAAGACATTTAATTACTCTTACTATGATATTTTGTATGAAAAGTATTGATGTTAGTTTAGCTGACGACCAATCAGATCAAGAATGAAAAAAAAAACTATAAACTAAAAATAGAGCCCCGCTGGATTTTTGGGGACAAACACTCATGGCTCCTCTCGCACAATAAGTCATTTTTTCTACAATAACTACAGCAAATACATGACCTGAACCTGAAGAGAAGACCTAGCTATTTAAAAGATATCTTTTTTAAAAAGGTCAACTATGATTATTACATTTAAGGTATCTACGGAAAAAAATCTATTTCCAAGATGAAAACATCGACTTATCCTTTTATTCATTCAACTTTTCATTCATTTTCAAAGAATCGTTTGCAGGTGACTATATCCCCTCATGCTAAAGGGACAGAAAGACAGAGACTGAATAATGAAAGGAAGTGTACGGACAGAAGGAGCTAAAGTGGGCTGTGGAATAAAAATATTATTATTTGGCTATTTCAAAAATCTGATATTTGATTTGAGCAAGGCCTTGTGTATTCTCTCTTACTTCAATAAATAAAACAAGCATTCTTTAAAATGCCTTGGTTGCACCGTGAGCTCCTTGTCTGATCATCTGAGCACCTCATCTCAGTCCAAGGTGTCTGTCTATACAGCACCCCCAAGGGCAGTAATCAATTAACTCTTTGTTTCAACAGACAAGTACATTGCTCAGTTCATATGCCTTGTGTCCCTGAGACTGGACTACAACATGTCACAATAATCCAACTTCGATTACAGGCTAATTTTCAATTAGAAGTCCAGGAATCAATTTCGTCCTTATGGTAGCATTTTCCAAACTTTTCCTATTGAAACACAGCAGGTATGGAAATCTCTGCTCAAAATCCCACCATCATAGGCCTGTATTTTTATAAACATAGCAAGATTTTTAAAGAAGATAAAGAAAAAAAAAACTCTAGTTTATATTTAAAAGGAAAATTTTTAATGTTAGATTTTGTACAGTTAGGGACTCACACATACCTAGTGAGTTTTACAGCTTTCTTTAATTTATGGCAAATATGAAGTTAACTCGCATATTTTAATCAAGCAACTGTACTGTTCACTTACTGTGTTTTAAATTATATGGAATCATATTTCTGATTTTCCTTTTGTTATTATAGTGACTTTAAAGTCACATTTTTAAAGAGCCTTTTCAGTGTCCAAAATGCACATTTAGCTACCTCAGCCAAGTCACATTTTACATTCAGTCTCTGTCTTGGATGACTGCTGGCCTGATGCATAATGATGATACAGCTGATGATTCATTTTATCTATATAGTGCCTTTCAAATGCATAATGCCTAAAACAAAGACATATTAAAAAATAAGTATTCAAGTCACCTGTATTATATTTTACCAATAATGGTGGAGGTCATCATCACCCCAGGAGCAGATAGTAGACGTCACGTAATACATGTGTACCAAATTTCAGGTCAATAGTTTAAATGGTTTGAGAGCTACAGGTGATTTAAAATCCTGGACAGACAAACGGACAGCCACAGTAGCGTATTATATAACAAGATTTGTAACCGTAAAGGGTAAAAATGAGTTTAGTTTGATAAGTTATTCATTCATTGCCGGCTCAGATATCAAGTCAGCTCAGGTCCTAATCAGTTGCTGTTTTTTTTTTTTTTGTAGCAATTTTCTCTTTGAGCATTCACAAATTAGTTTTGTTTGGGTTATTTTGTGTGCAAACTGTACACCATTCTCTTTGATCATGCAGCTTTGCGCAAGAAGAGAATCCTGTTTTTGTAAAGGGCTGAATTTCTAAGTGTCACATTCATTGTAAAGTGTAATGTGTCTATTGTATGTGTTTGCAGAAACACCACATGCAAAACAAGTAATAACATTAATAATAAGAAATATTTTAAAACCACATACAGCACAAATGTATATGCAGCCCCCAGAATATTTAAGCTACGTTAAGCTATGAACAGATCTCATTTTAATATTAGCATTCAAATCTTACTTTTTGCCTAATTTGATAGCCCTGCTGAATATTTCTTTGTTCTATACTGAACAGTGAAATTGAAATTGAATGTTTAAAACTAATTAGAACACTATCTTTGCACAACCAACAGCCAATTAGAAAACTTCTGGTGTAAAGAGTGATCATTGCTTTGCTGAGGACTGAATCGAAGGCAAAAGGAAATCCTACCATTGAGAGAAAACCTGAAAACTAAGGCAGAATTCATAAATCTGGTGGTTGTCTGAGGTTATAAAGGAAGCTGATAATGTTTGCTTTGGGGTATTGTGTGCATAAGTTTAAGATTGGTGCACTAGTTTATTCTCGCAGTCTTCAGAGCATAAGAAATATAAGAAGAACAGAAGAACCTAAGAAGTATCACAAATGAGAGAATACCATTCAGTCAATCAAACTTTATTTAGCTAACAGCTAAGATGTCCCAATATCTCATCCAGACACTTCATAAAGATGGCTATGATATCTATGGTAAATTAAAAATTTTGATCCAGAATGATGTTAATTTGGTGCAGGCCCAAAACATATGACCCAGTGAGGCTGGAGCTTGATTGCAGTGTTCGCAGGTTGGATCCTGCCCTGGAAACATTTTGGAGAGTTTTAGGCAAGACAGATGTGTTTGATTTATAATTTTGAGTTGAATAATTGTATGCTTTGCGCATATGGAGCTTGAGTGAATTCTCTGCATTGCAATTTTCCACTACTTTTCTGATATGTTGAGTGAGAGATCTTTTTCCCAGTGTCTTCTTGGATCTTTGAAAGGGAGGGAATGTATGTTCATCTATTTGTGTCCAGGTTTTTATAGCTTGTATGTTTGCTGCCCAGTAATAAAACTGAAAGTTAGGTAGAGCCATGCCACCTTCTGCCTTAGATCTTTGTAGGGTCACTCTTTGGATACATGGATGTTTTGAGTTCCAAATAAATGAGGTTATTGTTGAATCCAATTGCTTAAAAAAGTGTTTTTGTTCGCCACAAGAGCGTGTGGTCGTGAACAGATGCAAAATGTTGGCAAATGTTTTGGTCGTAACTCAATTTGTACTTGTTCCAAAACGTTTGTGACCAGAGGTTATGTGCTATACTACAGTACTAATACGCCTGTGAGTAATGCACCAAAACCAAGCAACCCTCTTGTGTATGGAGTGTAGATCACATAGAAAGAAGTTCTGATAAGTCGACAGAGTGATTATTACAGCACACAGGGGTACCACAAAGGTCATGTCCACACATACACTTTAAATTTGTGGGCTCCTTTTCAGTGGCAGGAACCTCTGCCCTGAATATTAGTAGCAATGAATGTAATAACATATAGAAGACAAAATAAAATAAAAAACTAGACATTTAGCTTCTAAATCTAGTATCACAATATAAGGATTGCCTCTTGTAACAATCTACTTGGATTAAGAAACAATAAACCTCACAAACACAAACCAATGTCTAAACCTTTCCCTTTGATAACAAATGATTGGTAATTTTAAATAACAATGTAAAGAATAAAAAGATACAGAAAATGATAATAAACAAAAAAAATAATTTGATGCCAATTAACGAAATAGACTGAAACAGAATAAATGTAAGAATAATTAGAGAAACAGACACTTATATGAAAAAGAAAAGCCAAATTTTAAATATCTAAATTATGAGCTCAAACGGTCCAAAATTCAAAAAAGCAGATATCAAACAATAACCATTAAGAAACCAATCTGAAAAAGTAAGAGTAAAAGAAAGAATAAGCTAAATAATATTTGGAAGGTCAAAACTCATGCAATCCCACAGCAATCTCATTAGGTCTGAGCCAGTCTTTTCATTATGCCTCAGGTGGCTGTTATAATCAGTAGCATATCGAAGTATTTGGTGGTAATTAGAAGTACTAACCCCCGGACTCAAATTTTAAAAAGGCAAGTGGGGAGTAATTAACAGATATATGGGAGAAGACAAGTGCCATGCTTCACTTGGTAGGATGAATTTGTAAACCTTTCTAAACTCATGACAAGTATAGCTCATCATAATGCATTTATCAGAAGAAATTTTGAAGAGGTAATCACATGAGGTTATTGTACTGATGCATTTCAAAAAACAAGGTGTCCACTAGGTGATTAAAGAGTCAAAAAGATCAGGAAATGTAAAGTGAAAAAAACAGGCCTAGTCAAGGTCAGAAAAACAGGCAAGGGTCTGAAACCAGAAAGACAAAATACGAGTGTCTAAGCTACAATGAATATCAAAAAGGTCAAAACTACACAAGAAAGAATGTGTCCTAAGCAGAATCAGGCAAATGTAAAGTTACCACAAGCAAGGTTTGTTTTGAAACTGTCCCAAAGCTTGGATACAGACAGACCTTACCATGTTGCTATCTCTGTAGAGGGCCCTGATGACACAATATGTTATGTTACATCTGTGTCACATGACCTACAACAGGCATAGCACTTGTAAACCAGGGGTCCTCATTTACAGTCCTGGAGTGGCTGAAGGTTCTTCTTCCAAAGTTTCTTAAATAGAAGCCAAGCCTAGCAGATAGTGAAACTTATTACTTAATGATATGGCTTGTTACACACTAGACATATATAAACAAAAGACCTGTTAGTGTGTATATGGAGCAGTCCGCTCTGCTCACGCTCAATCATAGCCACTAGATGGAGCATGCATGCACTTTTACTTTTTTTCGGTGTTTGCATGCACCTTACTTCTCTCTACAAAAGATGTCTGTGTGTGTGTGTGTGTGTGCGTGTGTATGGAGCAGTCTGCTCTGTTCACGTTCAGCCTAGTATCACTAGTAGATATAATGACTACCACAGATAAATTAACAGAATGGAAGGTAACCTTTTACCTGGAGTGAAGGCATAATTCAGTTTGAGGGTGCTCTCGCTGTCTTTTCAGACTGAAACTCACACATGTACTTCTCAACCACGGTAGACTCTTTGTTTTCTTAATATAACTCATTACTGCTTTGCATAGCTTTTTTTTTTTTTAAAGACAAAAAGATTCAACTTTACTGCCTCATTAATTCTGAAATACTTTTTTATTTTGTACAGCACATTTCTTCTTTTCACAACTGAAACCTCTCTTTTTAATTGAAAAAACAAAAACACAAAACTCTTGTAACACTACTTTTACTAAAATACAGGAAACTAGGGGGCTTCGCTCACCAACCCCCCCAGCCTGCGCTATGCACCAGCCACTTCGCATCTCTGCTGCTCGCATATGTGGATTTCATTTTCACCAAACAAAAAATCTTTTAATTCACACAGGAAGAGTGTTTACCAGTGAGAAACCTGTGTAATGAATCAGTACAGAACTTCAAGAGGAAACGGCTGTTAGATGCACCTTCTTAACTGCCTGAAAAAGTCAGCTACCATTTCAGTTGTTTAACTTACTCTGCTCAGGTTTGCCCGTTGGTTTCCTGTCTTCTGGCACACATTTGGGCCATCTCTTCTCAAGACCTTTCTAAACAATTGATGGTTTATTAAGCAATGCACACTGCGATATCATATGTTGCTTTTGATTAGCTAATGAATATTTGTTTCTGTCATGCAGAACAATGATTTAAAAAAAAATTAAAAATCCTATCCAGAGTATTTTTAAAAAATCGGGTAACTATTTAATTTGTAATAGAGATGCTGGTACTTGGAGTGTGAGATAATACATTTTTCCTTATAAAGCTTCGGGCGTGCATTTTCAAAATTACTATTTTCAAATAAACATTTTATGGTACTTCATAAAAGATTTTTTTTTATTAGCATGCCACATTGTGTTGTTGTCCTATTATTATTTTTCCATATAAGCACCACAAAATATTTTATCATCTCAGGCATTTGATTAGTTTTTTTCAGTGCTCTCTACAGCAAAAATGTCCTTTTTGAGATTCCATTCCTGTTCAATTACAGTGGTGCTTGAAAGTTTGTGAACCCTTTAGAATTTTCTATATTTCTGCATAAATATGATCTAAAACATCATCAGATTTTCACTCAAGTCCTAAAAGTAGATAAAGAGAAACCAGTTAAACAAATGAGACAAAAATATTATACTTGGTCATTTATTTATTGAGGAAAATGATCGAATACCCTGAAAGATGATACCAAAGAATGGGTGGAAAAATAGCAGTAAGGAGGCATGGTTAAAAAGCATAGAAAACAAAGATTGCAAAATACCAAAAGGAAATATAAAACGTACAGCTGATTTGATTAGTGCAACAAGGTCTCAAGTACTTGATGCCAGGTGCAGTGAGTCCTAAATAGGCAGCAATTACATTAGAAGATACATAAATAAAAAAAAAACTAGATGGGGATCATCTGTTTTCATTCCTTTTTGATGCAATCCATGCGTTTCTCCCAAAGTATATTCTTACTTTATTTTGAAATGTCAATAACTTGCAGATTCTGCTAAATTAAAGATAGGAAGGAGAAAAATAATTTAATAAGACTATTCCGATCATCCATGTAAGATGACTCAAAGCCTTCTTCTGTGAATTCAAATTAGGACTGCTAAAGGTGACTACCCTGTCGCCCATTTCATATGAAAGGAAGATGAGTTTTCGAATAAGTCCTGGTTTTGGTTAAACTGGTACACATAACAACAGGTATGTCTAAGATATGATTTAGTAAATTCATTTTCCATTACATGTATGTGGCATGCATGAACTTTAATTTTCTTGCACCATTTTAATTGTTTTATTTAAAATTGAATTTTCCTATTGCACGGTAACCTGTGTGGAACTCTGGGAGTGCTATGCATATTTTGCATTATTTATTCTGCATGTTTACTTTATGTTGGGCTTTATTTTGCATCTTTTCTTTTTTTGTTGCTGGCAGTGTTACGCCACATGCTGTATACAAGTATAAAATGGCAATGTGTTAAGTGTGAGAGAATAATTTGGAGATAATCATAGTTAAGTATTTTGGTTTGCAGTGCACATTGAAATATATAAGCATTTCTTTTACAAATGTCCCAAAGAGAACTACTGAAACGGTCAAGTAAACAAGCAGTATGTTCAAGGGGGATGGTTCAGGAAACTGACTGATGTAATGTTCTTTCACGCACCAAGTAAGACTTTCTAGTTGGCACATTAACAGTTTTAATAACAGAATAAGAAATATTTAAGAACAATGATATAATGGAGAAAGACTTATTTTAGGCTGGTTGTGCCCTATGCTAAAGCACCTCATGTCTTTTAGCCAGCCAGAGTATGATATGTAAACATGAATTCAGCACTGATTTTTATAAAACGGACCTTTACCCTTACTTTTTTGATCACTCTGTAACAGACTGCTGTGATGAATGCTCCCTCTTAAGCATTTGCCGAAGGGATAATTAAAAGATGCAATGAACAGGCTTTCTCCTGCCTGGTTTCTGACTCAAAGAGGTTTTATCAAACTTATCTTCGTATAGGATAAGAATCTTTCTTTAATTAATATGTTGATTTCTTCCACATACAGTATTTTACAACTTGGGCATATTATTTATTTGTTATGCATTGTATATAACTGTATCTTCTCTACATTCAATACAAAGGTGGGAGGTGGTCACATCATGGTATTTATGTTGTTAAATACTACCAAAATTCAATGGTCATTCCTCACAGTAAGCACCATCTGGACTGGTACCATTTTTATAAATCGATGTGGCAAGTAAAGAATTCTTCTGAATACTTTGTTTGCAGAGTACAGTTGGTTTGGTTTTGTCATAAAACAAAGACAAAACAAAAAGAAAAGATAAAAAAATACTTTTGTTTTGATTTCATTTGGGCAAAAGACATTTGATTTTTTTTTTCATTTGCTTGAAATTGAAGTTAGATTTACATAAAGTTTTGATTTCTAGTGTTAGGAACCCAGATCTCTGGACTGAGCTAGAACTCCAGGAAAAATAAACCCGAGTTATTTAATTTGTGCATTGTTTAGTTTATTTACAGCTGGCCATATCTGACTTTTAAGAAGCTGTTTTAACCCTATAAGTCAGTTTTCTTTTACCAAGAAGTGGCTATGATTATTTTCATTAATTCCTGAAAGTGGTGACTTACCATTTCTTATTCATTAAGCTGCCTCAATTAATAGTAACCTGCAGCTATGCCAGATTATTTTAAGCCAATGATCCAATGAGACAGTTTTGTTTCATACAGCAAGCCCATTTTTTCTGCTTTGCCGGTGTTCAAGGAGGACAGTAATTGTTTCATGTTCGTTTTGTCAGCCAATTGTCTGATGGCTCTGTCTCTGTTAGGATTCTGCACAATTGTTCAAGTCACATATAAGTTAGTTGCTTGTTAGGTGCCTATATTTTGTATTGACTGTGAAATGCCACGCTAGTAGCAGCTTCCATATTTCCATGTCCACTTTTTGTTTTGTAATGGGTGACCCAGAGCTACCTTATGTGTCTCCAGTCAGTAAAGTCCACCACTTCAAACTAAGTACAAATAGTCTTGTTTTTGTCATGTTATAAGGGTACCACTGTCTGGTTTCTCTCCAGCTATCTATCTAATATCCACTACTTGTTGATCTTTAATTCTAACCCTATCATATAACTAGTTCATGAGTCATTGGCCTGTTTTGTGACATCCTGATTATTTATTGTGATGTTTTAGCAAGGATTTGTGACATCCTGATTATTTATTGTGATGTTTTAGCAAGGATTTCTTCCCCAGCTTCAGTTTATCTTGCTTTTTATTGCCATTTTTGTTTTGTAATGATTATTTTTTGTTTTTTGTCACTGTGTACTTTGTTTTTCTTAAATATTTATTTAGAAAATATACTATATCACTATCTAGGCCCACATAATCCTGAGCAAGGTCACATAGAGATGGAGTCTATACCTGCAAGACAGGAACAATCCCTGGACAGGGTGGCAGTCCATTGCATGGTGAACACACCCACAACCAATCCACACATACACAACACACACACACTAGGGCCAATTTTGTGTTTTCAATCCACCTGAACTACATGGCTTTGGACTGTGGCAGGAAACTGAAGCACCCGCACGAAACCCAAGCAGACATGGAGAGAATATACAAACTACATGCACAGATGATCGAGGATGTGAACCCTGGTCTTCTTACTACAAGGCGCAGTATTACCATATGTACTGCATATCTGTGTTTTACTACATTCCTTATAGTAAAACATAGAGGTTGTGATCCCAAGAGGCAGGACCACCATGGCATCACTGCTGAGGGACTGCCTTCAGATTTTATATATTAGGGTTGAGGAGATGGGTCCTTCAGAGCATCATTAAGAATTGTGAAGTTTGCATCGGCTTTGTGAGTACTCTTCTGATTTTCTGGACATTATGGATTTTTAATTTTGTTTCTGAACTAGGATATTGGTTTACAATTTGGACTTCTTTGCCATAAGTTGCCTTTTCAGACATATCCCTTTTGTCTTTCCTTTTGCTACTTTTTCTTGTTTTATACTTTTGTTATTTAATAAATGCATTAATTCAGGGGGGTCCAACTCTGATCCTAGAGGATTGCATTGGATGCAGGCTTTTATTCTAACCATTTTCTTAATTAGTGACTAGTTTCTAATGTTAACTTCCTTTGCCTTATTTGTAATTGACTTGCTGTATAAGATGCAGAGGCCTTAATTGTTTCTTTTTTCCATAGTTAGCAGTCAAACAATAAAGAAACACAATGTGAGCCAACACATGACCAGCTAATCTGTTTCCATCCAAAAAGGTGGAGGTCTCAGAAATGCTGATCTGCTCAGGTTCATAAAACATTATGATGATTCTCTTAGAAAAAAAGAAAATAAACTGCTTTGAAAATGTCTGGTGTGCCAGAATGAGAGCCCCAGGAAGTGATGGAGGTAAATAATGGGTTTAATTAACAACAAGAATCGTCTTCTAATTAAGAAACTGGTTGGAGAGAAATAGACTGGAGTTAGCTGGTCATCTGGAGCAGAATTAAATTTAACAACAGAAAATGGACCCCCACAGAGAAAGTGGCAGGAAGGAAAACCAGCAGCCACTGTGGCAATCCAGGATAGCAGCTGGACACCCCCAATTTAAATTTAAGGAGAATTATTTTTGTCTATCAGAATTTTATTGTCATCCTACCCTTTGAAACTCATTTTGAGTATTTAAAGAATCTTAAAACTGTTAAAGTCTATGCCCAGTTTTTTGGGCCCATGCAGGCCAGACAGTCTACCACTTGATTTTGGAGTCAGGCTGCTTTAGGTGAAGCCCATTTCTGAGGCTGTCAAGTGAAGTCCTGGTCAGGTTTTTGGTTATATTGAGGCCTGTGCACCATTTTTGTTATTTTGTGATATTGACAACATAACATTTATATATACTACAGGTTTTTTTACTCTAGCCTTTCCTGGCTGTGTGTTCTGATCATTTCTCAATAGAAAACAGTATTTGTATATGTTAAACTTGTTATTTTCAACCTCATTCATCCGTCCATTATCCAACCCGCTATATCCTAACTACAGGGTCGCAGGGGTCTGCTGGAGCCAATCCCTGCCAACACAGGGTGCAAGGCAGGAAACAATCCCTGGGCAGGGTGCCAACCCACCGCAGCAACCTCATTCAATATTTCACAATTTTGTCAGGTGAATGAAAAGATTAATTTCTCCTTTGACAAAAAATTAATGTGAAAATTTGTTTTTTATAATTCTTAGCTTTCAACTATAAAATGAAAACAACCTTGAAGAGATTCTAATGCCAATACTAAAAGAAAATCATAAATACCATCCTGTGTGGTCTTCTGCCATAGACTGCCACCAGATATTGTCGCCACTAAATTTTAGCCCCATTGACGATTTAATGTTGAAACTGAATGCAGTACTCCACTTAATAGAACTTTAAGATTATCTTTTGGAGGAGTTAGTAACTACAGATTATGGCTCTAGAATCCAGTTGTTTATCTGTTCACTGTTTATGTGCAGACAGATGCTGTTCCTGGGTTGGTTCTCTTTGGATTTTTCCAATTTTCTAATGATATTTGCATTTTGTTGATTGCTATTTCTAAATAAGTCTTGAACGACCAAGTGTGTGTCGATATGATAGTTTGTCATACTTTAAACTGCCCTGAGTATCAAAAACTTTTCATGCAAGCCTTTGTTTACAGGTTTCAAAGACAGTGGCATAGATCTTGCTTTGATTTAATGGCAAGACATATAACTTCACCCACATCGTGACTGCCCATGTCATTTTTTTATTTCTTCTAAAAAGACCAATTCTACAAACTGACAAAAGTATGGTCATCGCAGCCTGAGTCTACTGAAAGGATTTTGAAATGTATTATGCATGAATCTTACCGATGTATTACCCTGTTTCAAATTGAAAAGTCTACTAGCTGAAACAGCCTTTCTCTCGGAGGCATCAAAGACTGAGAATAATTCGCAATAAAAGCTTCCAGAAAGAACACTGTTCTGCTTTTTTTGAAAAAAAATAAAAAATAAATGTGAAGCCATAGTGGCAGCAAGATGCACAAACAATCATAACCAGGACAAATGATGGGTCTCAAAATAACAATACATCCAAATCCAATATGCAAACCAAAAGTCAAAGTGAAACAGTCACAAACGTTCTAATAAATTCTGTAAAAAGTAAAACTTCCCCCTGGGAACAATTGAAGTTCTATCTGGCTAGCTATAAAACTTAACGACTAGCTACCACGTTTACTTTTGAACACAATCTGGATTTTTTGATTCACAAGATTGCCACCTTTATTAGCACTGGCCTGCCAACATCATGCAACTTGACTTCTAGATGCCATATGTTAGCAACAAGTGGTTGTTGCCAACAACGATAATGCACAAAATGATAGAAACTACAAGCAAGAGCAAAACCTAAAATGGTGGAGTGAAAATGGTATAAGAAATAATGGTAACATATAATCACAAAGCCAGAAGTAGATTCAAAACAGAAATATTGTACAAAGTGAGTATGGTTCAAAACCACAAAAACACTCAAATTTAAGACAAAGGTGATTGCTATTGCTAATGTTCCAGACATTTCCATAAAAAAAATTAAATTATAAAAACAACCATGGTTTTTTATTGGCTATGAACTTGGCTAAAGCTTAAAAGTTAACTATCTGGGTGTTCCACATATGGTAGCTTAGTGTCTTTGGCTAACGTGCTTCATGTTGATTTAACAATAGCACCATCACCCAGATCCTGCTGCATGGCATCAGCCACAAACTGTGCCACTCTTTTTACAAGTTCTGAAACTTGAACCTATGGAATGATTATTATATTCTGCAGTATTACTCCCTCTAAATGTAAGTGTCTGGATATAAGGATCAATTATTTTTAATGTTCCAAACTTATCTCATGGCCATTGAGTCATTTTCATGGATGTCCTCACAGACAGCTTGTATGCAAAATAGCAGAGATCTTGTTTTTTATTTTCTTTTACTGGCTTATCCAGGGGATAGTCAGATGAAGCAGAAGTTATTACACTAGGAACAGAGATCAGTAACCTACCAAAACTCAACACTGAAAACACAACAAAGTCAAAAACTACTGTAAATACATTATCTAACTACTGAATCTCTTGTGAAGTTGCTTTTGTACTTTTAAACAATATATATATATATAGTAAGATGGCCACCCAGTGAACGCACCACATGCTTAACGACATGAACCATGATAACAACCAGTTTTTACATTTAGAGTTTTTCAACCTGTTCCACTCCTTTTTGTAACTTTAGTGTGTATGTCATTTGTTTATGCACTTCTTGAATGATTATATCATTATTTTCGGTGATGCCCTTTTGTCGTCATGACTTCTCTGCTTTTGGGATTTTTTGAATGTTTGTTTCAAGTTTCCTTCTTAATTTTTAACTCCCATTATACATTTTTTGTGGCACAGATTCACATTTTTCTATTTACGTTCAATTTTGTTTTGTATTCAAGTGTTGATAATAATTTTTAATTGTTCCTTCACCATTATGTATTTTTGGAGCATCACCATTTTCAGTTACTATTGTCACGATATGAGTTTGGTTGCTACAGAGCATACATAGTTCCAGAAGATATGCAACTCAAGTAATTAGTTGAGTGTTTGTGTGTGCAGTAGTGCTATTTAGATTTCTCACTTTTTGACTTTTGTTTTCTTGCTACATTTTATTGGCCTACGTTTCTGATTGGTTTGCATAAATGACTTTCTAACTTGTTTAACATTTCTTGTCCTGTCCTGGTCATTTCCATTCACTTGAATCCCTTGCTAGTGGTAGGCATTACATTTTTGTTCTCTTTTTCAGATTATTGTCATCATTTTGTCACAGTCTTATAATTACTGCAGCCATATTTATTACAGTCACAATGCCCGTTTCTGGTCATACAACTACAGAAGTATTGTGACTTGTTGTATCATTATGTCCCACCTGTGTAAGATGGTGGCACTCAGCTATTGACAGCCACATATTAAGTTTAATTTTTCCTTTGACTCCATTCATTAGTGTTGGAAGATTAAATCAGATGTTATTTATCGCTCTAGTTTTGCTTAATTCAATTAAGATTTGTGGTTTTTGATTTGGTTCACCTAATCTCAACTCTAATTTTTTTGCCACGATTCTGCCTTCTCCCTTATGCATTCTCCTTTTGTTTGATCCCTTTTTGTTTCCCTTGCTAGCTGTTCGTAACAATTCATAGTATAAAAAAATATTGACATCTGCCAAAAAAAAAACAAACTAAACAAATGACATCACCATGATAACAATAAAAATATTGTAATGTTCCTTTCCAGGTGGGAGAAATAAACTGCATGAACAAGTGGTTGTAGCAGTCAAATAAATTGATTAGTTGCTCTTGTGTGTTAACAGATCATGCAGAATCAAAAACAAACTAAACCTGAACAGAAACAACCACCTGTCAGCCCACCAAGCTAGTACAGTCTCTCCCAGATGCTGCTTTGTTTTAGAGTGGCAGATAGAACTCCTCTGTGCCCAGCCAGCTCCACAGGACTCTGACAAGCCCCACTTTGCATGGCTTTTAGGACATACTGCCTCATGGTAATTTGCCAGATTGTTACAATATAAAAAGTATTATTTGTACAATCCTGAAAAAGACTGGAGTTCCATCAAGGTTTAGTTCTTGCCTTGTTGTGCACATCATTCACATTAGACTCTTGTTCCCTGTGACTCTCTAATGGGAAAAACTAGGTGGGTAAACGAGTGCATAAATGAAATGTGTATAATTGTACAATTGCGTGCTGTCTTTGTGTCCAATTTAATAATATCCCTACTAAATTTAAAAATGCTTATTATTCCTAAAACTGTGCTTATTTCTGAATTATTCATTTTTAGTCCATCCAGTACAATTTGTCTCATATTAGCAATATGGAATTCTGACTTTTAAATTTGCGCCCATAGTCAAGGTCTCTCTATTCTCTTCTACAGTGTGTCATTTAAGAACTAATTGTTTATCATTATGCTATGGCAATTCCAGGAATTTTTCAAGGCTATTTTTTTTAAACAAATTCCTTTTATATTAACTAATATTAGTTACAATGTATAAAACATCTTTAACCAGTCCATAAATTTAAAATGCCTAGTGACCTTTCTTAAAGTAGACAATTGTTACGTTTCCAATTTAAAGCAAAAATTAATGATTACTAGTAAATGGGATGGGAAACACAGCACCATCTTTATGTGGTGTAGCTCTTCTTATTGTTGTATGCTAAAAAAAACTATCATGTAACTATGGTTACATGAAGACTGGTACACCAATAGCAGGGGCTACCACAACATTTTCTGGCACTATTTGTATCCTTCCTCTAAATCAAGGGTCCTAATGAACAAGTGGAGATACCTTCCCTTTTGAAACATTTTGGTATTTACTGAGTTTAAATTGGTTGGGGCTTCCATCTGGTCACAGTTCTTTTGAAGTCACTGAAGAGCAGTGTAATGTCAGACGTGCAAGCATAGTTAGTCTCTTAATGGGAGTTTTTCAAGGATACACCAGGGGAATGGTATGAGTGTGGAACATTTACTAACATTATTTCTGTTTCTCCCACTGCATTGAAGAACACTGGCATCACTTCCCTTCTACTTCCAGCTCCTTCCCTCCTAGTCATGATGAGTAGCAGAGTGCTCTGCACCAGAAAGCATCACCTTTTCAACCAGTAGTCTTCAACCTAAACAGGTAACACTCCACAAAGAAGACATCTATTTAAAATCCTATGGCTTTCCAGTACTGCAGTTTTACTGCAATTTACAACCTGAATGTTTTTATTACGATGTGCATGCTGGTGAGCATACCCTTCCTACAACTTGTGCATATATATTTACGGCGTATTAAACAGAGAATTCCTTTTAGGTTGTTAAAAATGGAAAGGGAGACAGCATCAAGAATTATTTGGGGGAGGAAGAAGAGCTGAACAAGAAATAGTAGCAGTAACAGGGAATAAATATGAGCAGAAGTATAGTGGTATTCCTCCTCTTGTTATTGTCATTTGTGCGTTAAAAGTCAAATGTGATTAACCTATAATATGTGGGTAATGTGTGCAGGCCTTATAATCACTTAAGCTGGTATCACATTATAAAACTTCTAGTCGGAAAGGATGTCAAACTTGACAACTGCAGTTTCTGATCTTGTCACCCGAGAATGTCAGATTACACAACTTCATATCACGGGTGATGACTTTCCAGCACAATTTCATATTTCATAAAACTCACAAAGAGTTCAGTTTCATATTCATATGTACCCCCAGGTACTTATACGTAGCTCTGCACCACCTCCACTTCCTTCTCATGGATAATGACTAGTCTTTGGGGTTCCTTAACACACAGAAACTCCACCACCAACTCTTTTGTCTTGTTGTTGATTTGCAGGTGGTTCTCCCTGCACCACAGGGCAAAGTTCTCCATCAGCCTTTTATACTCTGGTTTGTCTCCATTTGCAACCTGTGATGAAGGAGTCAGCTGAGATCTTCTGTAGATGACAAGAGCTGGTATTGTACTGGAAGTCAGACTTGCAGATGGTAAACTGTCATCTGTCGGTCAGGTACTCCATGATCCAGTAGACTGGGGAGGGATCTAAATTCATAGCCCTTATCTTGTTCCCTAGTCTGTGAGGCAGGATGGCTTTAAAGGCTAGAGAAATCAAAGAATGTGATCCTGACTGTGGTGCCTTTATTCCAATTAAGGTATTTCTTGCTCTGTTACTTTTATATTACTTATGCAGCTATTTAGTATTTTTCTGCCAAGCATCTGTTATAAAATGTCTGTGCTTTTATGTATGAAAATTCAATATTTAGGTAATTTTCGTTTGCCCCTGATCGACAACCCATATAGAAAGAATATAGTCATGTCTATCCTGAGAAGCCCCTGATGAATTTGTTCCAATTTTAACAATAAAGTGTTCGTTTCCACTGGACAGACTGCCAAAAATGTTAAATCTAATTGTAGTATGTTTAGACGGTTGTTTCACAGCAGGTCGATAAAATTTATATTCTGCCCTTACTATTACAGAACATTAGGTCAAGTAAGGCCTCACGTCCTGTTTACATGGGTGGTAATGAACAGGCACACAAAAATCCCCCTTTTATAAGCCATTATGTGCCTCTTTTTCAGGTCAAAACTTAAAATTAGATTTCTTTTCTGTAATATTTCTTTCATGCAGTGGCATTTCATCCATTACAATAAGCTTTTGTGGTTTCTGTTTTTATAACAGCAAGTACAGAATTTAAAATGCTTTTCAACCTAATAATGATTTGGCTTGTGATGCCTTTTGGGTTAGTCCGAGTGAGTTAACTGAAATTTTGTTAACAATTTCATTTCGATAAGCCACACTGACGGCACACTGAGTTTCTGTCATATTGTCTATGCCAACCCTCACTGTAGTCAGGGTTGGAGAAAAGGAAAAAAAGAAAGGGAGAAGATACAAAAGAAAAAGAAACAGAACTCATGTGATAAAAGAAGTCCAGTGTTTGCCCAGGCACAGAAAGCTCTGATGTTTCATTTTCTACTAATCTTAAGAGTTGGGGTATGTCCTCATTGTTGCTTAGTTTCAGTGAGGTTCTACTATAAAACTGTCCCTGAACAGCTATACTGTTGCAGTGCTGAAGAGTTAGGAAAGTGCAGAAAAAGGCATTCAACTCAATCGAGCATCTACTCTGAACACTATCCATTTAAAATAAGGATCAGGGGCTGAGGTATGAAAAGACCCCTCAACTTGAAAGTATCTTGGGTGTTGGACAATCAGTCAGGGCAGCAGAGGAGAAGAGGATGTGGTATCAAAGAAAGAGTGAAACAGTGAATCATGGCAGGTAAGTGGTAAGGGTGAGGTTATTATTTTAATCTCTACTTAAGTGATCATACCAAGGTGTGACCATTCATATTATATTTGTGCTATTTCCCCATCAATAATAATCAAGAAAAATGATAGTTAATTTTGACATATTTATTAAGGGAAGGTTAGCACTTTAAAAAGTTTTTTTTATAAATATTACCAGTCTACTCATCACTTTCCACATCCAGATAGTTTTCTGAAGCTGCTAATAATATAATATAATATAATATAATATAATATAATATAATATAATATAATACTATGGGGCTCCGGCTCCTGTTCACTTTGCTCCCCAATCCCCGGGGGTGGGCACCCATTTTGCAGATGAGCTGCTCGAAGGATGTTGGGGCACCCCTCCGTTAGAGCAAGTGATTGTATTTAATGAGGAGGTACATAGAAGAGTATGTGGTGCGCGGGAGGAAGGCAGTTTGGTCCTTAGTTATTATAGATAGATAATTAGTTACTGGAGTATTTCACTATAACTGTCCATTTTAAATACCAATAAATAAAATAATAAAAAGTAAAAATTAGAAGTAAAAAAGTAAAACGTAATAAAAATTAAATAAAAAATTGCATTAACGCCTCATCAAAAACAATATTACGAATTACTTTATCCTCTAACATACATTCAATAAACTTTGCCTTTTTGCATTTCTGTTCACATATTGCTCATAATGTTCTTCTCTTTCTGGTTTATTGGATGATTCTCTTTGTTCTTGATTTTTATTTTATGCAGCTTTTTTGTTCATTTTCTATTTTTTTCAACATTCATTATTAGCTCTTGCTGCTGTTTTTCTATCACAATCTAAAATTCAATGTACTTGAATGGCTAATTTGCTTTTCTGCCTCGCCATTATAAGCAACTATGTTGAAGGAAGAGTTAGCAGCACTGAGAATGGTGTGGAGGGGAGTGGTCAAGGATGAATAACACAGACATGACAGAAAACGTTTTTAATATAATAGAGAGATAAAATAATATAATATAATATAAAGGCTAATAGGATGTTGGGTCAGAAACCAAGTTAATTTATCACAACACTTGTTTATGTGTACATATTGTGTGCATTTTTGGTGTGTTTATTACAAAAAAAACTATAATCTTAATAGAGGAAGCCTAGAGAAAAGGAGTTCCATGACAGTGGGCTATAAGCTAGGAGGAAACACTAAAGTTTTTAAATCTTTTCAATTTAAGCTACCAGAGATGTAGAGTGACATAATAGACGTTTTGTTGTAATATAAATGTTGTCATACCCGAGGCTGGGTGTCTCACAGGTAACGGTTTAGGTTGTTTGAGGGAGAAAAAAAGAGTGACACACCAAAATTAGCATGGTTTCTGTTTCCTTTAAAGTGGAAGAGAATCAGCCAGTGACTGACATCACTTCCGGTACAATAGTTGCAAGCTCCGCCCCTTTCAGTCTCCCGATTACTTAACTATTCCTCAACAGAAAGTCATCATTCTTTTGTTGGGACTATTTTAGATGAGGACAGAGCTCTACGTCTAAAGTACCATGACTGACTGCATCATTGTTTAAAACTTTCTTGATGACAAATTTTATCAAGGTTAACTGTTTCTTTTCATTCTTTTTGATTTAGGACATTAAATGGTGTGTTCAGCCAAAGCCCAGACTCCTTCTCTTGCCCTTTGTGTTTTTACAGTGTCCAAAATTATAAAGGGAATTAGATTGATGGATGCCAGCTGTTCTTTAAGATGAGTTCATTAACAAGAACATAGGAACACAGATTGAGACGAATTTCATACAAACATTTGAAAGTTTGTTTTTTTTTCATTACGAACTATGGATGCATGGAATTAGTAACCAAGTCCTGTGGTATGGAGCTTCATATCTGGACAATTTAGCAAAAGTGAATAGAAATTGATGAGCTATGTTGTGAATGTCAATAATGTTTTTTGTTATATGTGACATGTGTTGATTATGTATTTAGTCTAACGTTTTGATTCTGACTAGATACTTCCTAGGAGAGAAGAGAGGTTGAGGCCAGACCCAGAAATAAATATTTCATATTAAAATCCATAAAAATAAAGTCAAGCCTTTCTAAAATGGAGTAATTCAGATGTACATCCATTAATTATTCAAACTCAGGACTATACAAAGCTGTGTGAGTTGAACAATATCAGAACCTCCAATATCACAGTCATGGCTTTGTTTGAAAGGGCTCAGTGTAGTTGATGAATGAGCTTCTGCTCAAAGTCTGGTACCTTGTGTCTTGTTAATTAGGGATGTTCTCAGAATAACTAATGGGGTGATGTAGTGGTAGAAACATTGTGAGCATCATACTCAACAGTGGGGGTGGCAGCTGTACATTAACTGGTCAATGTGCCTCTCCATCTTCAGCTGAGTGGAGGCCAAATGAATGAGATTACAGGTACAAATGGTTGAAATAAATTCTCCTGTGCAGGGACACACAACTCTCTACTTGGGAAAGAGTGAGCTGATTGACCATCTAGAAAGATTAAAACACCCATTTACTGCTGTTTGGAATGGAGAAAAGTGAATTGAGATCTTGTGGGGTTTTGGTTAGAATGTGCATCTCTCCTGGGCCCAGCGGAAGGTGACTCAGGACATCCTGGAGCAATTATATTTCTCCTTTGGCCTGGAAGCATTTTGGAATTCCCCTAAAGGTACTGTGGCTGGGGAGAGCCTGATCTGCCCAGCTCATCTTATACTTTACCACCTTCTGAAGGTCAAAGCGCCACAGATATTGAGTATTAGATGAAATTATGTTAGCATTCCTTTAATGGAAACCTTTTAACCCAGCTTTTCTCAAAGGACACCATATTACCGGTCATGTCTTCTGCTTTTTCCCATTTCTGCTCTCACAACTCCTCACAACCATTCGCTGCCTGGGCAAATGTTCTCAGAATCAAAACTCAAGAATACTGACAAACACTCTTTAGACTGTGTATCACAATCTACAATATCTACAATAGAGAATCTACTTAAGAAATGCATTTCTGTAAATGCAAAAATTCAAATCGGTTTAGGGAGATTAACAAATAAAAACTAATTGTGTTTTGAAGCATATTTATCTTTTCTGCTCTTTGTTATTTGCTATGAAATTTCTCATTCAAAAAGTTGTTGTTAAAACATTGGATGCCAGCCACTGCTAACACCTCAGAATTGTTTCAGCAGTACCCCACCATAGAATCATGCAAGTCTGCTGCTGTATTTATCATGCACATATTCATTTTTTTCTGTGTAATTGTTGGTAGTAGTACCATTTCTAATCACCATGGCAAGATGTCATTTACCATTATTACGTCACACGAACAGTCACAAAATTTTAAATTGAGCTACTAATTGAAACCTTCTAATCACTAAGTATAATGCACCATTAAGGTTCAGTAAAAAAGCCTGTAGCAGCATGTCATTATTAACAACCAACAAGTATGTTATAAAATCATTCTTTCCAGCAATCTTACAGAAATATGCTAGAGAGTGACCCATGTATTTGAAATAAATCCCATCCAACAAGGTAACCAATAGCAACAAATAAATGTGATTACTAATATGTGCTGTGGCACCAACAAATGAAGAAAAGCCACACGAATGCTGAACCCGCATAGAGAACTAACGACGGGTAAGTCTACAATAAAAAATACTAGAAAAAATATGTTAGCCATGTTTATGTGAATAATTTTGCATTAGTGTTCATTTTCTGTGAAAAACAGAACTTTGGATTCACTTTCTTGTTTTCAGAGTGAATGAGACTTTAAATTGGTTTTCTGAATGTAAAGGCTTCTTGCAGAATATAACACAAAGGGTTTTATTAATTCTCCCCAATTGACTCCTACTTCTCTCAATTAAGATTTTCACACGCACATGGAGAGCATCTTAATATTATATTGCTATTGCTGTCTTTGATATGGGTGCAGACTTTAATAACATAAAACTTTACATTGCTTACCTCAGAGTCCACATGTACCCATGTTCATAAGGAAAATAATTGCCTGGTTCACTGCAGCAGTATTTGAAGTCAGCAAACCCACAACAGTATGAAAGTTCTGGGCTCTCCTCCTCCTTTGGACAGACAAATTCTTCTTTCAGCTCACCATCAGCAGTGTAATATCCCTCACATGTTTCAGTTTCATCTGGCATTGTCACAAAAATGAAGACCCACTAGAAAGAAAGAGACAGAGAGAGCATTTAGCTGTGCCCTGTACTATTGTCTGCTTGGCTCACGCTCTCTCAAGCTCTATGAGTTTTAGTTTAAAGATGTTATGACATGAAGGAGGTGGGTTTAATGTCTTGTCATGCAGAGGCTGGCTCAGAATGTATAAATAGTCAGTCCTGTGTATTAGAAACGGAGAGCTGCTTTCAGGCAGACTTCAGTGACTTTCTAGGTGTAGCTGTCTGCAGCTTTTTATTTCAAATGAAAGAAACATTTCATTCAGTCAATCAGTACGAGAATTAAGGTACAACAACTGGTGCTGTCTAATCCAGCCATTTGGGTTTAAACCAGTTTCCATGTAATTTTGTATGTGTAAATCGTTTGCATTTGTAAATGAAAATGATTTTATACTGTTTAAGACTAATAAATCTCCTTTTGTTATTATTTTGACTCCCTTGATGGTATTCTGGACTGTTGAATGCCCCATATTTATTTCATTATCTAGACACAGAGAGGCACTGTGACTTGTGGCCTTACAGCTCCGGGGTCAGAATCCCTGCCTGGGTAAGGTCTATGTGGAGCTAGCATATCTTCTACATGTCATGCTAGCATACATTCCCTGTGTGAAGTTAATTAGTGTATCCACTTTATTTTCATAAGAAGTAATACCAAAATGATAGCTAAGAGACACATTTATTCAGCTTTCATTAATAATACCGAATTTTCATTTACAGACACTTTATTAGTAACTAGCAAAATACCCGCGCTTCACAGTGGAGAAGTAGTGTGTTAAAGAAGTAATGAAAAAGAAAAGGAAACATTTTAATAATAACGTAACATGATTGACAATGTAATTGTGTTTTCATTGTCATGAGTGTTGCTGGCACATATATATATACATATACATACATATATGCATATATATACACATATACAAATATATACATATATACACATATATACAGATATATATATACACATATATATATACACATATATATACATACATATATATATATACACATACATATATATACATATACATATCTATACACATATATACACACACACACACACATATACATATCTACATATCTACTGTATATACACATATATATATACATATATATATTAGGTGTAAAAGATTAGAAGCAAACAGCGTAAAGGTTTGGGGTTTTCCGGCCCCGTATATTGCAGACAATCCACAATAATTTCAAAAGAAAGCAGGTCAAAATATAAACAAAACAGTTCATATGCGCAACGCCCTTCAGAGGCGTTGGCGGCCATTTTATAGGGGAGGAGCCGAAAGTGGCGTAATGCTGGGAAGGAACCGTGAGGGAGGATGGGACTGCTGACGTCAGGAAAGATGGCGGAGGAAGGGCGGAAGTGGACGTACTGTGGGAAGGCTATGATGGCGGAGCGTCTTTTCCTGGAAGACAAAGAAGAAAGGTTAGTACCCCGCCACTCCCTGCCGGCGAACGTCTTTCGAAGGGGTTCAAGGTCCGTCCGCGGCCTCCTACTCGCGCATGCATGACACGACCCCCACCTCAGCCCAAGACCGTCAGGTCGGGTGGACCTTAACCCAGAGGTCGTGGATGCGAGAGAGGGCATCGGCATTGGCCTGAAGGCCGCGGCGGCGATAAGTGACCGTGAACTTATAGGGCTGTAAGTCCAGAAACCACCTGGTGACCCGCGGATTCGACTCTTTGTGGAGGGACATCCACTGAAGCGCAGTGTGATCAGTCACCAGAGTGAATTCGCGACCCAACAGGTAGTACCGGAGATAAGTCACGGCCCACTTAATTGCCAGGGCTTCCCTCTCCACTGCCGCGTACCTGGCCTCTCGTTCCAGCAGTTTCCGGCTTAGGTACATCACAGGGTGTTCGACACCATCGACGCTTTGGCTCAACACGGCGCCCAGGCCTGTGTCCGAAGCGTCGGTCTGGAGGATAAAAGGCAGCCCAAAATCAGGGGTCCTTAATACAGGTGCCGACGTTAGAGCCTTTTTCAGGTCATTGAATGTATGTTCCACCTTGTCGTTCCATACCACATGCAGGGGAGCGCCCTTCTTTGTTAAATTAGTCAAGGGTGCTGCCCTTTCGGAGAAACAGAGTACGAACCGGCGGTAGTACCTCGCCAGCCCCAAGAAAGCCTGCACCTGTCTCTTGGTATTTGGACGGGGCCATTCCAGGATGTTTTTGACTTTGGAACATTGGGGTCTCACCTGTCATCGTCCCACCAGGTAGACTAAATACTTGGCCTCCTTTAAGCTAAAAAAACACTTACGGGGGTTAATGCGGAGGCCGGCCTTCGCCAGTGTCGCAAGGACAGCAGAGACCTGCAATAGATGCTCCTCCCAGGTGCCGGAATAGATGACGACGTCATCCAGGTAGGCGGCACTATAGGACTGGTGGGGCTTCAGCACTCTACCCACCAGATGTTGAAAGGTCTCTGGGGCCCCGTGCAGCCCAAATGGGAGGACCTTGTATTGCCAATGTCCACTAGGGGTGCTAAAGGTCGTTTTTTCTTTTGCAGATGCCGTTAAGGGAATTTGCCAATACACTTTCGTCATATCAAGAGTAGTCAAGTATCGAGCCACACCCAGCCGCTCGAGTAGGTCGTCAATGCAGGGCATCGGGTAGGCGTCGAACTTGGAGGCCTGGTTTAGACGTCTAAAGTCATTGCAGAACCTCCAGAAGCCGTCCGGCTTGGAAACGAGGACGATTGGGCTGGACCAAGGGCTATGGCTTTCCTCGATAATGTCCATATCCAACATTCGTTGCACCTCCAGTTCCACTTCGGCGCATTTTGCCTGCGGGAGTCTATAGGGCCTCTATCGGAAGATTACTCCGGGGTCCGTGACTATATCGTTCGCAATCATCGAGGTCCGGCCCGGTGACTTGCTCACTACTTTGGGGATGATGTGGATAGCCTGGGTTATCTCTCGCTGCTGTAAGGGTGTCAGCTCGTCACTGAGGTTAAGGGCAGACGTGCTAGCGAAAAGGGAGAGGGACCTACGAGTGTCGGTAGGCTCGTCCCTGTCTTTCCAGGGTTTCAACAAATTGACATGGTAGATCCTCTCGCTCGGTCGACGATTAGATTGCTTAACTAAAAAGTCGACGAGCCCCTTTCTTTCCTTAACCTTGTATGGCCCCTGCCAGTGAGCTAGCAACTTGGAGTGGGAGGTAGGAATGAGCACCATCACTCGATCCCCCGGGCGGAACTCCAGGAGGATGGAGTTGCGGTTGTAACACCAGGCCTGCGCTGCCTGCGCACGAGTCACGTGGTCCTTTAGGAGCGGCCTGATTTTAGTGAGCCTGTCCCGCAGTTGCGCCACATACTCCAATATATTGGAGGAGGGAAGGGCCTCAGCCTCCCAGCCCTCTTTTAGTATGTCTAAAAGTCCCCGGGGTTGTCGCCCGTACAATAATTCAAAAGGGGAGAAGCCCATAGAGGCCTGGGGCACCTTCTGGTAGGCAAAAAGCATGAGCGGTAGGAGCTGGTCCCAATTCCTGCCATCGGCGCTGACTACCTTGCGGAGCATCTGTTTAAGCGTCTGGTTAAAACGCTCTACCAGCCCGTCTGTTTGGGGGTGGTAGACAGATGTCTTCAGGTGCTTTATTCGCAGTGATTTGGCAACCTCCCTGAACGTATCTGAGGTGAAGGGTGTACCCTGGTCCATGAGGACTTCTTTGGGGATACCCACTCTCGAAAATAGGTTGACTAATTCCCGTGCGATATTCTTGGTGTTAGCGGAGCGCAGGGGAACCGCCTCTGGGTATCGGGTTGCATAATCTACCATGACCAATATGTACTTGTGGCCACGGTTTGAGGGTTCCAGGGGTCCTACTAAGTCCACCCCTATTCGGTCAAACGGGATGTCTATCAGGGGTATTGGGACGAGAGGAGCGCGGTCCCTCCTAGGAATCTGGCGAATCTGACATTCCGGACAGGATTGACAGAAGCGCCGGACCTCCTCGTTGATCCCGGGCCAGTAAAAGCGAAGCTTGATTCTCTCCAATGTTTTCTCGGCTCCGAGGTGGGCGCCTAGGAGGTGAGTGTGAGCTAGTTCACATACCTCCCGCTGGAAGGTACGCGGCACTAGCAACAACTTCCGCACCTCACCCTCCTGGGTTGCCACCTGATACAACAGATTATTCTCCAGCACAAAGAAGGGCTCGCGTGGCATGAAACCGTCAACTTGTGAGCTGCCTGGAAGAACAATCGCATTCCGGGCAAACCGTAGGGAATCGTCATTCCACTGCTCCCTTTAAAACGAGGCAGGCGTGGACCGAAATTGGTGGTCCAAATTGCTCAGGGGGTCTTGTGAGCGGGTTGGCGGAAGTGTTCCCTGGCTCGTCCCTTCCCCAGCGGATGCTTCCGGGTCAGAGTCCGTCGCTTGAGAAACTTCCCCTGAAGTGCCTGCGCCATTGTGGCTTGCCTCAGAGCATAGCGTGGAGACCGCGGGAAGGGTGCCTCGCCCACTCATAACCAGACCTAGTGAGGCCCCGGGAGCGGTTTTCGTCTTACTGCTTTTCCTGTGCGACCAGTCTTGTCCCAAAATTACTGGATAGGGGGGATCGGGCAACACCGCGACCGTCAAGTTGGAAACTTGCCCCTTCCATGTGATGTAACAGGGGCGGAACGGTAAGACTTGGTCTCCCCATGCACACAAGTGACTTGCAAGTGCTGCGTAAGCCACTGTCGCGGTAATACGTAACGGCGAGCGACAATTGTAATGTTGCTGCCGGAGTCAAATAGAGCTACCACCGAGTGCCCGTTTAATAACACCACTCCCGTGTTTGGACTTGCCAGCGGGTGCAATGGAGTACAGTACCTGTCGGCGGTGGCCCAGGTGCAGTCCATCGGCTCCGTTGGGGTGTTGAGGGGACAGGTCGGCAGTAGATGTCCGGTCTCGCCGCACTTGTAACAGCGCTGGGAGGCCAGCTTTTCTTTAGGCCTCTGCGGTGCTTCTGCAGTGCATAGAGGGCTCGGGGGTGGCCGCACGTCCCTGTCGGTTCCCACAAGCGTGCCTTTCCGACCCCCCGGCTTGGTAGACCGCGAGCTGATGCTCCAGGACTTCCAGGAGGCCAGGCATGTCCTTGTATGGAATTGCACCGGACCTGCTGGGCGAGGGAGCTTGGCAAGGCGTTTACCAGGCCCTCACAGGCCACCTATTCTACGACCTTCCGGGCTTGGGGACCTTTGGGCCGTAACCAGCGTCCCATTTTCCCCCAGAGGTCGAAGGCCTGTGCACAGTCCGGCTTCTCCTGGTCAAACTGCCAGCTCCGCCATTCGGTCGCCTGCTGGCCCGGTGTGATGCCATAGCGTGCCAGGATCTCCTGCTTTAGGAGGTCATAACTCGCGCCCTCCTCCTCGGGGTGGTCGTAGTAAGCCCGCTGCGCGGGTCCCTTTAGGTAGGCCGCCAGAATGGACGCCCACTCGGACTGCTGCCACTCGTTCCGGGTGGCTGTCCGTTTGAAGATGCCCAGGTAGGACTCGATGTCATCCGCCTCTGTCATGGGCACCAGAGGCAGAGGCGGAGGCGTTGGATGAGGCGGATCGGGTCTTACCCGTCGGGCTTCTGCCAACCTGGCCTTCGTGTCCTCCAACTCGCGAGTGGTGGCGGCTTGTGTCTGCTGCAGGGCCAGGATCAGGGCATTCATTCCCTGTAGCACTGTATTAAGGTCCTGCCCTTCAATCATCTCTCTCGGGCTGGTATCCTGCCGACTACGCCACTGTAAAAGATTAGAAGCAAACAGCGTAAAGGTTTGGAGTTTTCCGGCCCCGCATATTGCAGACAATCCACAATAATTTCAAAAGAAAGCAGGTCAAAATATAAACAAAACAGTTCATATGCGCAACGCCCTTCAGAGGCGTTGGCGGCCATTTTATAGGGGAGGAGCCGGAAGTGGCGTAATGCTGGGAAGGAACCGTGAGGGAGGATGGGACTGCTGACGTCAGGAAAGATGGCGGAGGAAGGGCGGCAGTGGACGTACTGTGGGAAGGCTATGATGGCGGAGCGTCTCTTTTCCTGGAAGATAAAGGAGAAAGGTTAGTACCCCGCCACTCCCTGCCGGCGAATGTCTTTCGAAGCGGTTCAAGGTCCGTCCGCGGCCTCCTACTCGCGCATGCGTGACATAGGGGTGGGACTCGATTAAAAAATTAATCTAATTAATTAGAGGCTGTTTAATAATTAATCTTGATTAATCATATGTAATCACACATGAAAATTTGCCCCAAATTGCAAATGTTTTTTTTTAATTTAAAAGGGTTTTAGTGGGCGACAAAATCAAATAATAGACATGGACATGAATAATGTAAACTCAAGCTCTTTTAATTTCTGAAAAAAAAATGCTTTTAAACTGCATTTCAATTCAAAACAGAAACAAAAATATCATCCCTGGCTAAAATTGGGCAGACTTAAAAATAAAGTGGTATTTTAAGTACTTTAAGTACATTTTCAGAATGGTATTGTCTAACATAAAGTGCAGTTTTTCTTCTTAAAAAAATAAGGCAGAAACATAAAAGGTAATTTGACTAGGTTCACCTTTAAACTCCGAGTAACCTTAGCCAAAATTATTTTGTACATTAGGCTAAAACAGTGTGATCATTGAACATTTTGTAATTAGATGTAATTAGAATTACTAACGGTCACGGAAGTCCAATGTTCCCCAGTAAGAGCCACAACGTCCGCTTTCTGTAATGCATCTAATTTTGCTTGCTTTTCAGTGGGCAGAAAACCATGCTTTTATCAAGGCTTCCGTCAGGTAGTCTTTTGAAATGAAATTTTCCTCCGATCAGTCGTAGGAACGCGCTTTATTCCGACTCTAACATTTTTGTAGCTCTGATGTGTGCATCAGTGTAAGCAATGTACCAGTAAATCATGCATTGACAAAAGTTCTCCTTTGCTTGGAATTGAAAGTGTGATTAAATGCGTTATTTTTTTAACGCGTTATGGAGTACATGCATCGAAGCTTCTCAGCTGTGCTTGTGCTAAGAAAAGGAAACGTTTTAAAAATAACGTAACATGATTGTGAATGTAATAGTTTTGTGACCGTTATGAGTGTTGCTGTCATCAAGGATTTGATTATCATTATTTCTTTCAATCAGGTTCGTATTTGTAGGATGTGTTGTGTTCAAGTTACATTCCGTGTTTGTCAATCGTTGTAAAGATAACAGGTTTCATTCATCGATTCATTTCTTACTGCATCAATAAACAGCTCGTCTTCCTCTTTATCTGAGACGTTACACACTGCATGCACAGGTTTTTTTTACACTGTCTTCCTTGACTTTTTCCACCCCATGGCTGTATTTAATGTTAGCTAAGACCCGGCACTTAAAAGTTTCTCTCGCAGTTTCGCTGAGTTTGTGCCAAACACCACCCTGACCATCTCATCTTCCTCTGCATAAGCACAGTCCTTCACCCATGAATATTTAGCAGCAGTGTTTCTATTGGATTGCTGCTGACGGGCGGTCTTATATGGGCAGGCACTAAATTACGTGGGAGGCGTAACTCCGCCTCCCACGGGCATCGAGCAGAAGTCTATTATAGTATATGGACGAAAAAGTATGTTCCAGTTATGACCATTACGTGTAGAATTTCGAAATGAAACCTTCACAACTTTTGTAAGTAAGCTGTAATGAATAAGCCTGCCAAATTTCAGCCTTCTACCTACACGGGAAGTTGGAGAATTAGTGATCAGTCAGTGAGTGAGTGAGTGAGTCAGTGAGGGCTTTGCCTTTTATTAGTATAGATTGATGGCGTTGCCTTTTAATTGCTTAACTTGAATTAAATGCTTAGGGTAGCCTCCCTTAAGCTTGTCACAATACAAGTGAGTATATTTTTGCCCATTTACATGCTGGCAATCAGAAGGTTGCCATTTTGAATCCTGTAAATGCCAGAAGTGATTCCACTCCATTAGGCCTTTGAGCAAGGCCCTTAACCAGCAATTGCTCCATTCTGGGTATGATGTTAACCTGCATCCTGCCCTGTAAGCAGGTCCTCCAACTTACAGAAAATTTGGGGGTTGGTGGCAGGTTTGGCATTTTAGCCACTGTATAAAACCTCACGCTGTTCCATTCAAACGACACTCGGCTCCTAATCTGGGATCATGAGGTGGTCGTGTGGTGGGTGCGGCAACACGCTGTATCAGTGCATGCTTCCAACCTCCTCCTCCTAATACAACTGCTATTAATCAGTTAGGTTTATAGGCTTTCTTGCTTGGGTATGTTCTTTTCACTTCAGTCCCCAAATTTTCTATTTGATTCAGGTTAGGGCTTTGTGACGGCCACTCCACTACTTTTACCTTGTTGTCTCTAAGACATTTTGTTGCAATGTTGGATACATATATGCTTTGCATCATTGTTCTGCTGGAAGGCAAATTTGCAGCCAAGTTTTAACTTTCTGGATGATGTCTTGAGGTGTTGCTTGAGACTTTCTAAATAATCCTCCTTCCTCATGATGTCATTTGTTTACTAAAGTGCCCTAGACCCTTTAACAGCAAAACACCTTTACAATATGATGCAGTCACCCCCATGCTCAGAACTGATCAATCCATTAGGCCACCTAGGGTGGCATCACCCAATGTGAGATGTTTATGAAAGTTAAGGGGAGCCTGCACTGTACACCGTGGGGCACTGTATATGAAACTAAATCAGTGTGTGCTCTGGAATCCTTGATACGCCATGGTATGGACAAGAAAAAGGGGTACCATTTCGGTACTCAAGGGGTGCACACTCAGGAGATTTAGGAAACTCTCCCTAGGGCTCCATATGGGCTTTGACTGACATTGTCCATGCTTCAAAGTTGTGATTGTATTCTTTGACTTAAAAGCCTTAACTTTCCTCCTAACATAGTGGTTATCATTATGGCCAAACAGATATTTTTTTGCTTCATGTGACTGCAGAAAAATGCCTCCAAAAGACCAGGGACCTCATGTATACATGGGGCGTACTCACAAAAATGTTGCTTACTTCCGTTTCCACGCTCACTTTGAGATGTATAAAAACTAAACTTCATGTAAAGCCATGCACATTTTCTCACCATGTGTACTAACTTTTCTGCTTGGTTTTGCTAACGGACATCGCCCAGTGTCAATGCAGTGCTACTGTTTCTGTGTCGTTTTTCTTTCTCTTTTAGATTTACATCATTGACGCAGGCTTTATCAAATAGCCGAATACACCGAAATACACCAAAATTAACTGCATATCATTTACAAATTTAAGGCACTTGATTGTAATCATTCTGTTACAATACAATGGTGCACGGAATGGCCAAACTATTCCAAATACCATGGCTGCTTTAGCGTTGTTACTGTCAGTGCACCATAGAAAGTATTTTAATATATTGTATCTATGTGTGGTATCACAGCTCTAGAGAACACAGAGGATTATTGGGATACAGCTTCTAGGCCTGGAGAATATTTATAGCACACGCTGCCTCAGGAAAGCCAGCAGCATCAGCATGGATTCCACTCAGCCATGCTACAGTCTATTTGAACTTCCCCCATCTGGGAAATGCTTCAGAGGAATAGTACCTGCCTTGTGCTCTATACTTGCTGGGACTGGCGCGACCCTGGATGATTGGATGAAATAATTAAACATGTATAATGAATATTTTTCAATGTTCGTTAAAGGTTTTTAAGAATCAGCATTCTTAGCCTAGAGTTTATTTTACATTTCTTACAGATGCTTATTGTGTGCTGTTTGGTTAGGTGGAGAAAGAAAATGGAAGGAGAGGAATTAGGGATGAGTACATTTGACAGACACAGAACTGCTGCAATAAATTATTCCATCCAGGTTCACCCTTGTCTCAGCAGGCATCTTGCGGGAGGCAGGAACAATTGCTACCACTGCACCACCATGTCCCCATGTGTTTAAAACATGCTTTAATGCAGAAAATTTTATCAAGTGTGCATCTTAGTATTCTAAAATGTTCACAGATTTGTAATATCATGAATGTAATGTATTCTGTGCTGTGATCACTGCCTGCGCACTCCTATCGGCAGAAGAGAAAGCCCATATAAGAAGCATGTAGTGATTAACGATTGGGTTGGGGAACACATAGAATATGAAGCATTAATGTGCTGTTTTATTTGGGCCTTTGAGCAAGGCCCTTATTCTGCAGTTGCTTCATCCCGGGTATGACGTTAATCTGCATCCAGCCCTGCAAGCAGGTCCTCCAACTTGCAGGAGAAACTTGGGAGTTGGTGGCAGAACTGGAACTCGGGTTCCAATTCAAGTGGGTCATCGTGTGGTGGGTACAGCAATGTACTGCCAATCCCCACTTTAGTTGCGATGGGATTTGAGAAACTCTAGTAAATTAGGCATTGATTAGGCATACATAAATCAATGCATCTACACTAAAAGAGTAAACAGAATCATAGTGCAGAGTTTGAAAGTAAATGATCTAAAGCCAGGACCGCTTAAAAAAAACACACCAGAAGTTTTGTTTTGCATCCTTAATTTTGGACAAACATGGCGTGCAGGTGCTAAGCTTACTTTATACTTTTAGGTCAATGATGTGGCGTGAACCATCCATGTGTAGTAACACCCTAGCATCAGTAAACAAACTATTGAAAAAATGGTAGCACCCTTGAAAAACAACATGGTGCTGAGGTAAATGTTAAGTAATTTCAACAGCCAAAAATTAAACTGACAATAAATGAAAATATTGATTCTTCATAAAAAACAAAAAAAAAGAATATAAACTGTAGTTCAATAAACAAGGGACAAAGCAAAAAAAAATTAAATGACCATATAATAACACATGCTACTCTGCTGACACAGTCTTTGTTCAGCCTTATTTCCTTTCTCAAGGAAAGAAAATTTAAGATTTTGTCTGAATTTAAGTTTTTTTCTAGAGAATTCAGATATTCTAATATTTTAAAATAAATTCTTAATTGTAAAATGGGATTTATAAATGAAATGCGTGTGCATGAGTGTGCTTATCAAATGAACAGGGGGTCTTGTCAGCCCTGTTGTTTCAGTTGAGCTCCTCATAGGATGCTATCATTTATGATAAGATCGATTTTAAGAATGGTTTGCAGAACACTAAATGCCAGGTGTAAGATAAACAAAGAAAACCAGGAAATGCATAATTAGGAGGAGGAAAGGCGAAGACATAGACTAAGAACAGGGAGAAGGGCAGAATAGCTGGACATTTTAAAATAATGTTATGCATAACCCAATATGCAAAGCGTCAAAGTCAAAAGTAAATAAAGCAGAGCTTGTAACACAACCTCAGACATTTAGCCCTACAAATGAAATAAGTTATTGATTGATTTTCATTTAAACAATGAATTCCAAAAGTATGACACCAGTTAAAGTGCACCACCATCTTATATAGCGGCCAGACAATTACATCACAAGTCAGCATCACGTGGCAATCGTGCATCCAGGAACAAAATGGCTGTGCTCAATTTGGAAAAAGTACCAACAAAATATGGGCTTGCTGACGTCACTGAAATAACAATAAAAATAATACAATAAAAGTACTGAATTTGCATAACATTAAATATACTCACTCACCATAGCCGTGCTGATGCTAACGTTTGAAATTTCTTAATCTGAGACATTTTCATTGCTTTGTTTGATTAAAAAAAAAAGGTAATCCAACATTTATCAGCTGAGGTTGTTTTCTTCATTTAGGAGCATGTTAAGAGCACTAACTGCAAAAATATGCCATTTTGAGGGAAAAGCAGAATACACTAAAAGGCCAGGTTCAATATTTGAGCTTTTTTTCTCACCAAACCAATAATGGGCACCTTGATTGGCATACATTGCTGAATCCAAGCTTGAGTACAAAGCTATTACTAATGTCTCCTCTGACGTAGTCTCGTGATTCTAAAAATAAGAATACCTGGCCGGGGACAACCTGTTAAAAAATTTGCAGTGTATCTGGCATGGCGAAAACTACACCCACAGAGCTTCTTCCTAAAACACCCGTCTCTAATTCCATCATTCTATGTGCTAAAGTAAACTGTCAGGCTTCAAGGACATCACAAAAGAAACTGAATAAAAGACGATACTGAAAGGAAATAAAAATCTAAAACTGCTGCTACCCATTCAGGAGCCTGCTAGCAAAAGGTAACCGAAGGTTAATAATAAATCTGTATGCTGTAATGACAGAAGCAACACACACACATACATACGTAGACCACCACAGCTACACACTTTTGAGAAGTGATTCTGTATCTTTCTGTCATTTACCTATTGGATCATTATATGGTGTAACAATAGTGTTACGTATTAAAACTCTGCGGCTATTCTTGCATAGCATTTGTTCGTTTCCAATTTGTAATGTTAACATCCTTTAGTTAGTTAAAAGGTGGACGCTGTGCATACTGGTGTCATTGAGCAGATTTGTTGATTCAGGTGTTCTTGAGTACTGAAATCTGCATCTGCTGTGACCCTTCAGCTCTCTTAATGGCAGTCCTTTTGTTAGAATATGATACACAGTTTACTTCAAAATACATATTTTGCAGTTCATATTTTCACAAGTAAGCTGCTGATTCTTTCAAACTCGCATGGACTCCCAGTGAACAACAGAGAGCAACAGTGCAACAGTGAACAACAGAGAGCACGCAAGGCATCTGTGATAAAGTAACCTTCATGTTTACCTATAGTCCATTAATGTCTTTGAATGTTAATGTATAATCTGATATTACAGAAGGAATTTTCACCTTGCATCAGGTTATTTTATTTTTAAGATGCGTAATGTGCTCTCTGCACAAGCGACACACACTTATATGTCAAATAGTTTTTTGTTTTTTTTTAGGAGACTTTTCAGCTGTAGACAGTTCATCGTAAACAGAAGCTTTTTCTCTTTCAGACCAGGTTAACAAGAGCAACTCAGATCTTTGCAGTTCGATATCACCTCCTTTAGTTGGAGAGCCAACTTAGAATTGTGACACAGTGGGCTATCTAATTGTTCCCACCCAATTTTAAGCAAAATTTGCTCATGGTTGTCCATCCATCCATCCATCCAATGTCCAACACGCTAGATCCTAACTACAGGGTCACGGGGTCTGCTGGAGCCAGTCCCAGCCAACACAGGTCGCAAGGCAGGAAACAAGCCCCAGGCAGGGTGCCTCACGGTTGTCTCCAGATAAATATATATATACAGTAATCCCTCGCTATATCGCGCTTCGACTTTCGCGGCTTCACTCTATCGCAGATTTTAAATGTAAGCATATCTAAATATATATCACGGATTTTTCGCTGGTTAGCGGATTTCTGCGGACAATGGGTCTTTTAATTTATGGTACATGCTTCCTCAGGTTGTTTGCCCAGTTGATTGCATACAAGCTTAGCAGCTACCCAATCAGAGCATGTATTACATATTAACTAAAACTCCTCAATGCTATAAGATATGCTTCCCACGCGGTGCTTGATTGTTTGCTTGTCCCTGCCTCTCTGACATTCTCTGCGCCTGACGGAGGGGCTGTGAGCAGAGGGGCTGTTTGCACAGAGGCTGTTTGCTTAGAAGATACTGACGCTCCTCTAAAAAATGACGCTTTATTGCTTCGGCAAACTTAAAAGCACACGTATTGATTTTTTGATTTGTTTGCTTTTCCTTGCGAGTGCTCTCTCTCCCTCTGAAATTCTCTGCTCCTGATGCAGACACTCCTTTGAAGAGAAGATATATTTGCATTCTTTTAATTGTGAGAAAGAATTGTCATCTCTGTCTTGTCATGGAGCACAGTTTAAACTTTTGACTAAAGGGTGTTATTTCATGTCTAGAGGGCTCTAATAATGTTAACAGTGTGGGAGAGTTTATAAGGGCTTAAAATATATAAAAATAACCATACATATGGTTTCTACTTCGCGGATTTTCACCTATCACAGGGGGTTCTGGAACGCAACCCCCGCGATCAAGGAGGGATTACTGTATATATATATATATATATATATATATATATATATATATATATATATATATATATATATATATATATATATATATTATATGTCTGGTTGGTTTCATTCAAAACTACCTCTGATTTGAGATACCACAGGTCATTTGGTACTTAAATTTAAGCATAACAAATTGAGGACTAAAAAATACTCTTTTATTTTTTACAAACCCATTCATTGGTAAAATAATCCATATGCCTCATATCACTGAATGTAGAATCCGTTTTTAATTTTAAACTGGAACAGTGGCTGGTGTCTTTTTACATTCATTCAACATTTTGTATTCTTTTACTGAAAATGTTTAAAACATTGTAGGCATGCATTACCAGTAATGTAAAAATGAGTGCTGCCTTTAATCTGTGCACATTTGCAGGCTGAGATGGCTGATATCCACATACTGAAAGTGTTCAAGATTGCTTCATTTCTGGTTTCTGTAAGACAGGGTAATAATCTACAAATCACAGAAAAAATAACAGGACAAAATGCTGATTTTTCTTTAGAACAATAATCCATCCATCCATCCATTTTCTAACCCGCTGAATCCGAATAGGGTCACGGGGTCTGCTGGAGCCAATCCCAGCCAACACAGGGCACAAGGCAGGAAACAATCCTGGGCAGGGTGCCAACCCACCGCAGAGAACAATAATCCACCGTGATTATCAACAGACATCTGGAATCTGTTAACTTACTGTTACACTATGCAGAATAATTATTTAGTGCTTGACTCAGAGAAATACAGTTTTTAACATAGTCTTCAGGTGAGTGCCTTTATCATAGAAAACTGGTGCATCCATTCAGTCATCCTCAAACTTAAATGGCATCATCCAATTTCACAGCTGTAGACACATTTTGTAAGAGGCACACACAAGCAGGAAATGTATTACTTTTATCTTTCAGCCTGTGCTAATTACGTAATAGTCCCATGCACAGCTGAAAAAAACATGTAACAAAATAGCAACAATAATCAGACATTAAAGAAACATGGCACTTAGTTTGACTTTTAATTTAAATTGATTAAAAAACAGCTTATGAAGGAGGAACTTTGTTGGAACATCAGTCTCTGGTACAGGAATACAGTTTTATAGGAAACATTCTTGTTTCTAAAATAATGATTAAAATATTAAAAACAAATTGACAATATTAAGAACACAAACAACATGAATCAGTCAACACTTCCTAACACTGTGGAGTGCTACCCATAGAGTTTGCTCCTATCAAAACAGGATCTGTGATGGACAGACTGAAACCTACTACACATGCAAGTGTTCTTCTCGACTCTGTGGTAGACACCTTCATGACGTCTTCGAGGGTGAAGCCAATCCCCTGACATTTCTTTCCTGTTGTGTCCTTAAAGGCTTTCTTGTTGATTCAAATGTTTGAAAATCTATGCACTCTTACTAGGATAATTGATTACCCGGCCTGAAACAATTTTCCACTTACAGGTGTATATTGATAATTACTTGCGTTGTATGAAGATTATTCCTTGGTACTCATCAATAGTCTTTTAGTTTACCGCGGCTTTACAATAAAACCCTGAACTGTGTGTGGTGGCATTGCTATCTTTATGTATTCTCTGTTATCAAATTTGGTGTTATAACTTACATTAACTTGAATGGTGGTCTGGGCAGTATGGCCAAAAATCTCTGTCATTGTATAGTTAAAAATCCTGATGATTTGGGTAAATACCAGTTTTCAAACACACAAGATTGGCAAGTATTTCATGAGTACTGGTAAAATTAGGTATGGGGGAAGAAAAACATGCATGCACTGTCACTAACCTACTTTCTACGTCCCTTCTTCGGATGGAGAACTCCTCTCTGGAAGACCAGTGATGATGCTTCCGTTCCAGAGCCACAAGTCCCACCTCTGCCTCCTCCAGCATATGATTTGCCACTAACCTGGGGCCTTATGCAAAATGTTGTGCATAGAATTCAAACTAAAACATAGCGTATGGACAAAAGTCACAATGTGCATATGCACAAAAAATTTCAGATGCAGAAAATCATGCGTAAGCCAACTTCCACATTCTTCTACTGCATAAATTCTGCTCATCATGAAAAGTAACGCACGTGCACACGCCTGCCACCCCTCCCACTCTCCTCCCAGAATTATGCCTCTTTGCATATGCAAATCAATAGAAATATTCCCTTAAGTTCAGCGTTCTGTGAAAAGCCAATGGCAAAAGTACAGACAAAAAATTAGAATTTCAGCGAATGCCAAGTGGAAGCAATGAAAAATGTACTATTTCATGGTTTAAGCAATTGTATAAACAACAAAAAGGAAGTTAATCAAAAGTTCAAGTTTAGAAAGTTGCACAGTGCAAGTGGTCAAATATCAAAGTCGCTGTTAAAAGGCGAGTCATAGCCCACCGTCTCAGTGTCATATGGAAGCTTAAAAATAGAGACACTTAACAAAAAACAAATATACTACTAATAATTATGCACAAAGGCACACCTCTTATTTTTTGAAACAGCTATTTGACTCTGCTAGCCAAATAAATTCAGTAGCATTTGCTTGAAATAATAAGTCACTCATTCACGCTCACTGATACCACCACCACTGCCAAGAAGACATAGCTTCTTCATGTCATACCATCCTCTGTGTATCACCTCACAAACTTTACTCTTAACGGTGTGGTCTAGCTAATTACATACAGTTCACATACAAGTCTATACGCAAAAACATAGACGATTTTGTTTTGCATGCACAAATTTGAATGTTCTGTGTTTTATGTTTAAATGCATTCATAAGTTTCCAATAATATTTAGTATATTGGTATTTTTTTTAGTTTATATCAAGAGAGAAATATCATTTAGTATGTTGTATTAACTGTGGTGGGTTGGCTCCCTTCCCGGGATTGGATTCCTGCAGACCCCCGTGACCCTGGGTTCAGATTCAGCGGGTTGGAAAATGGATGGATGGACAGATGTTGTATTAACAGATATATCATGCACTCCAACTCATATGATCTGCAAATTACTGGAGTTCAGTCCTAGATTTAGAAATGCCCTGCCAAGTATTTATTACTTACAATATCTGCATCATTTTTTTTATTTTGAGTGATGCTGGGGAGAGTACACTACAGTAAATGAAACAGTCAGGAGCTGGATGGTCCTATTAAAGTGTGGGACGTTTTGGGCACACTATGGTGATTTATTGGAAATCTCCCATTGTCAAGGCCAATTTCCTGTAAGGATGAAAAAAAACACAACCACTGTTCTCCTTCTATGAGTGGGAATTTCAATGTTGAGTGTTGCTGTGTGGGGACTTTTGCAGGATAACTTCAAGTTCATTACTTGTGTGTGTCCAGACTAAATGCTATCCCACACAGCGGTCAGATGATCCTAAAGTGAAAGAAATTAAGTATGAATTACAAGGAAGAGAAAAAGAAAGACTGAGCAAAGGAGAAGTTCTGAGCTTGTGCTGGTTGAGTGAACAGATAAGCTGACTTCTCAGTTAGAGAGGGAACACCTTTGTAAAAAAATATTATAATTATGTGAGTTTAGATCAACTTTGTTTTTAGATAGTTAAACTCCTACAATTTCTCTTTTGCTTGGAGGACACTGTTGGTGTAAACACAACCGTTCAAGCTATCTTATGTGAAATGTGACTGCCATCTACAGGATTACAAAAATATTCTGGTATCTGTCAATTTGATAAATAAAATGGAATACATATATTAATTATGTAAATAAGTAAAAATATGAGCAGATTAAACAATTACTTTAAAATGCTTGAAGAATACATAAGATAGCACTATCAAAGTAGCTTAATCCAAATTACTGTATTGTTGTGGATGTCCATAGCCTATCTAGGCAGCATTTCACACAAGGGAGTAACCAGCCCTAGACAGGGGGCACTAGCCCACTCATGCACAAATATTCGCTTACACGGGGCAAATTGAAAACCACCAGCTAACCTTACATGCACGTCTTCGATGACATGAGAGGAAATGTTTAGTACCAGTACCAGCTGTCCCAGTATCTCATCCTGTTGTCAAGTTTTTGCTTCAACTACATGTCTTGGTAGTTTTTTTCAGAGTGCCAAAACTCTTTCTGTAAAGAAGTGCTTCCTGGCATCAGTTTTAAATTCTACTTCCCATTAATTTCCACTGCTGTCCTTGAGTATGTGATTCAGTGTTAAGGTAAAAGAATTCTGCTGGATCTATATTATCATTGCATTTGAGGATTTTAAATACTTGGACTAGGACTCCATGCAGTCTCCTCTACTCAAGACTAAACAGGTTTAATTCTCTGAGTCTGTCAGAGTAGGACATGTTCTTAAGTCCAGGGATGCACTTGGTTCTTCTGCTCTACACAGCTTTAAGTGCTACGATGCCTTTCTTGTAGTGTGGTAGCCAAACTACATATAATAGTCTAGATGCAGTCTCACTAGTGTATTATACAGTATAGTCTGAGTGTAACATCCCTCAATTTATATTCCACATTAAACATAAAACTCCATTTTTCAAGTGTTCGCCCAGTCATGAAGTTTGTCCAAGTTACCCACAAAGATTTGATAAGAATTTCTCTGTTAATTCTTGAGTTACAGTGCCTGCAAAGTTATGACTATATAAACTTCTTCTTAAAATGCGTTCTAAGAGTATGAAATCATATTGCTATGTCGAAAACCTGAATGCTTTTACATCATGTATTATATCTTAAGCTATTAAATATTATTTTTTATTAAAAAATAGTCAACAGAATGTTTTACTTAAGTGCTTTATAATTAACAATGGGTTTAGCTCAATCATTATACAATCAGTTGTAGAAAAAGCTGATGAGATGTCAGAAAACATATTAAATTTAGATAAATTCATGAACTATTAAAATCTAATATTTCAAAAGACTTATTAATTTTAATTATATTTGTTTTTATTTTGAAAAGTATAAATAATAAAATACTCAGATTGTTAATAGCTGCATATAATGGTCACTGAAATTGAAGTGCTCTGTAAACTTTTTAAGACAAAGTCCAAAGTAAAACGCAGAAATATGAAAATGGAAGCACTCTGGAATGGCAAGACACACTGTGAAAAGTGTAAGCAGTCAAAAGCCAGGAAGAATAAATGAACCAAATGTCAAAGTGCGAAGTGTTTACCAAAGAAAGTTTTAATCCTGAAGGCCTCTTTACTAATCACTCACTAATATCAGAAAAGTTTTGCTTACAATCCAAGATTTTGGACAGATCGACCCACCATCTTAAATAGTGGTGTCAAATGACATGACTTTCTTCTTGCTCCACCTGTGAGAGCCAAAATGACAGCAGTGGGAAATAAAAATAAATGTTTAAAAATATTAAATCATCAAGAATGAAGCCAAAATAATAAAATATGTACAGAATATCATTCTTCACCTTGATAAACCTCAGAGTTGTGACAACCACCTACTGCCACCCCATAAAGAGACCATGCAGGCTGCATTCGGAGTGTCTCACTACATGACACTGCGTGCCTGCTTGTCATTTTTACTGCTGTTGTCCCACCAAGCTCTTGCTAGGCCTAGTACAAGTGTAGTATATAGAAATGTCTGCTCACCATGGAAAAGCCCTATTTGAAATCACTGGTATACATTATATTGAAATTTATAAAGAGAATACATGTTTGATATTGACACTACTGAATGTATTGGTGAATCGGCTACTCATGTCAAAGTCATTGGATTTTAAATCCCAGGTGAAGGTTTGAGTTCCACTGTTCCATTTTTTGAGTTAATCTGTGATCCATAATCTCAAACTGTAAAATATATTTATATATATATATATATATATATATATATATATATATATATATATATATATATTTATATTAACAATTGCATAGCCCATTAGGATTTTAGAATTAGATGCTTAGAATTACATACTTCAATGCTGTGGTTCTCAACCTGTGGAGCGAGCCCCCCTAGGGGGGCATGAAGTAACAAAAATTGGGGACGCGAAGATGTGAAAAAAGAAAGCAAGAATCGAAAATATGAAAAATATCTCTAATGAAACCAAAATAAAATAACTTAAACTACATTCTGATACTAGAAAAATAAATATAGATTTAGATAAATGTCAATAAAAGTTAAGCAGGTATAATAAAATATGCATCTATAATAAATCATTAATTTAAAAAAAACAAATTAGTATTAGTGGGCTCCTTTCAAAAAACGTTAGAGGGGCGCGATTAAAACTGTTATGAAAACTCGGGTCGCAAATACTTAAAGGTTGAGAAACGCTGCTTCAATGTCATTCCAAGGGTGCAATGCCTTTCAGCACCACAGGATGGCAGTAGTAGACTATGCTTGGACTCCATTGTGCATGAGTACTGCAGCACGGCACTGAGGACACACTTGACTTCTCCTGCTCTTCCTCTAAAGACACTTAGTGGACCTTTTTTCCTTTTTAATTTAATTTTTACTGTTGCTCCTCAAGACACTCTTTGTATTTTTCAGAGCTGTAATTCTCTTTCTCTGCTCTGCATATGAATGGCAATTCCTCTTCCACTTCAGTCAAAGACTAAAACAAGTGTACCACTCTCTGTGAAATGTCTAGAGAAAGGAAAATATAGATACAGCAGGGTAAAAAAATAGCTTGAGACATCATTAATAAATGCAGGTGCAGAAGATCTCAATTTATAGGGGCCTTTAAATTTCTATGTGTTATTTTCTGTTTCCTTTAAGACTTGTTTTAGTTCTAACTAGCCACATGACAGATAATACAATATATTTTAAAATACTTGAAAACTCTTGCCCTACGTGTACCGTCAGTACTTTCGCTTGGTAGTTTCATGTGAAACTCTCTTAACTGGCGTTCTCTCTCTCAGGCGTGTTCCTGTAAAGCCTGCTTCTCAGACACCACTATTTTAAGATGCTTTTTTTGCTTCCTGTCCGCTTTTATACATCATCTCTTTGAAGGCAGCTCTCATATTGTGCCTCCTATACCATTTTTCCTCTTTGTGTTTCTATTGCTTGCACTTTCTCTTTCGATTGGGTCTCCAAAGCCACACTTACCAATCACACCAAAGCCAACCTGACCAATCAGATTGCCTGGAGGAACTGGACACACATCCAGACCATAGCATTTTCTTATATAATAGATTAACTTTACAGACCTGTACATCAAGTGATCAGTGCAACCAAATTAAGTTTACTTCTGAGCTTGCTCACCCTCAGTTCTCTTCATTCTTCAACTTCAATCTCCACCCATATCTTGTATGTCAGGCTAATCAGTGACTTTAAACTAGCCCTGGCACCCCATCCAAGGTTACATGTGGACTTGAGCCCAATGCTTTCTGTGAGCCTATAACAGGAATTGCAGACTTAAAAATAGGAGGATGGATGAATTCTGGTGACTTTTTTCTTGCCTTTTAATTATTTATTTGCTAGTCATTTTTTGATTTTGGTACTGGTCTTTATTTAATTTTTTTTATTGGAATCTACTATTAAAATTAAGATCAGCGATGCAGTAAGAGATAGCAGGTTTCAGAGATTCATCTGTTTTTGATCTTGATGAATTGATATTTTTTCACATAATGGCTTTGCTTAAACTGCTCATCCATCCCACTGAGGACACATAACCTCTCATGCTTCCAAAAGTAAAAGTTAGACTTGGTAGAATTGGAGCATTCAGCATCTGTACTTCAGAATGTGAATATGTCCATTCTGACGCCTTTCGTATGGATTTAAAGACACCAAGATTGGGCACTAGAGATGGTTGGCTACAACGTGTAACGCTGAAGTAAGTAAAGTGAGGAATTATTAGAAGTTGGATGTCACCTGCCACACAGGTAGCACTGCTCAGAGTAAGCAGCATGGAGGCACAAAAAGGCAACCTGAACAGTCATTGTGACCTCTGATCACTTTCCATCATGGGGTGAGGAGAGAATACACAACAAGATTCAGTGTGAAACCCTGGATTTACTATTGAGTTCAATGATTTAATATACCACCATATATACCTGGACTCCTGCCATTACTGTGGTCCGAGAGGCAGATGAAAGCATCGCTCAGAACAGAGATGGGCACAACACATGCAGAATATTATGGCAAACTGACTTGTTTGACCGTATAGTCAGCATTTTGCAAGTTCACTTCTCCAGAATTCAAAATGTTCTAATTCACCAATATTGTCTATCAAAACAATGCCAGTAGTTGGCTGAGGTCAGTTTAAGTTACGTCTCCAAACTAAGAAACTTTGTGCACATATTGTTTAATTTTAGAACATTAGAACACTCTAGACGAGAACAGGCCATTCAGCCCAACAAAGCTTGCCATTCCTATCCACTTGTTTCCTCAAAGAAAACATCAAGTCGAGTTTTGAAAGTCCCTAACGTCTTACTGCCTACCACACTACATGGTAGCTTATTCCAAGTGTCTATCGTTCTTTGTGTAAAGAAATTTAAGGGTAGATGAAAAATCACTGCATCGGTAGCTGTGCCACGATCTCATATTAGGATGAGCCAAAATTTGTCACAGGTGGGCCTAATGGTATTTTTAGAATTGTCAAGTATACATTCATTAAAAAAAAAATAGAAGTCCAATCATACTAATGTATTTTTATGCATTTCTAGTCTGAATTATTTCCGTTATCAGTAATTTAAAACCACAGAAGTGGAGAACATAGGTTGACTGCTTAATTTTTTTGATAATGTAAGACATACCAGCTCATCACAATGGCACAAACAACCAAATAATATCCGTTATATCTTTGACGACTATAGCATTATATAAAAGCAGAAAGTCCCATTAGCATTTTGCGATTCCTAATATGTGTCTCCAAATACACAAATCACCTCTTTTGATATCCCGTATTCCTTCCAATCACTGTTTGTTATCTGCTGTATCAATGAGCCGCTATAGCTGTATGCCTTACCGGCTGTAACAGAAGTTGGAAAATTTAAAATCAATTAATTTGGTGGCTCGTATATGTCAGACAAATCATTGAACTTGCAGACCCTTTGGCATTTGGTGGGTCAGTGCTTACAGATTTTCTCTGTAAAGGTGATGATAGCACACACATTGCTAAATCAACCACAGCTATAGCAGCGCAATTTCATTGTCGACATCAGACTCTGACACGTTCTGCACTTCGATTTATTTCCTTTCCCTAAAAAAACCTAAAACAACTGTTTGTTGAGACATCATTCTTGTTTCCCTCCAACAAGACACATCCCAACATTAAGTCTACTGATGGGTGATTCGAACAAATCTTTTCAGTGAAACATAAGAAACGATTCCGTGACGCCCAATGAAAGTGCCAGGAAACTCAGTAAGTCACTGGTTGATAGCCACTTGTTAATGTCACATGTTTTGAGTTGCTGTGATTGACAACATTTTAAGTCAATCTTATTTTCCAAACTCTCTTATGCAGACTTACACTTTAGTGATTCAAATCATTTCATTCAGTTAGCCAAAATTATTTGAATCTTTGAATCACTAATTCGTTCAGTTCAAAAACAACAATAATGTATATTCTAGTTTAAAATCTAGAATAGCATCATAACAGTGTAACAACTTTAACCACCAAACAATATAAAAAGCAAACAGCCAAATAAATAATAATAATAATAATAACATTTTTGACATTTTTGATTTTGACAATAAATAAAATTTCAACAATAAATAAAAAAAAACAATTGTACAAATAGAACCTTAGAGTAATGCACACATCATGATAAAAATGAAAACATTGAGGTTGGCTGAAAGCACGTTGCTGTACCTACCACACAACGACACATCTGGATTGGGACCCAAGTGCAGCGGGTGACATCTCAGCATCACACTGAAACTCTGTGAGGTGTTTTATACAGTGGCTGGAGTGCCAATCCTGCCACCAAACCCTGAGTTTTCCCTGTAGGTTGGAGGATCTACATGCAGGGCTGGATGCAGGTTAACGTCATACCCAGGATGAAGCAATTGTAGGTTAAGGGCCTTGCTCAAGGGCCCAACAGAGTAGAGTCACTTCTGGCATTTACGTGATTCAAACTGGCAACCTTATGAATGCCGGCGCAGATCTCTAGCCTCAGAGCTTCCCACAATTTTCTTTTTTTATATCCCGTCCTCTCTGATGCAATCTCCTATACATATATCATCACAGAACTGAACTGCGATTCAATGTACTGCGAATCAGTTGTCTGCAGTTGAGTACACAAACTGATTCTTTCAGTGAACAAGTTCAGTGTACTGCACTGTGAGTCAGTTGTCTGCAGTTCGTTCCTCATTTCAGTACATGAACTGATTCTTTCGGAGAACTAGTTTAGTGTACTGTACTGTGAGTCTCTGGTCTGCTGTTCATGAACAAACTTCTCCAGATCAGTAGGGGGCATACTGGTTCATTCAACCACTTAGTGTACTGAGATGGTCATATTCACTCAGTCAGAATGAAATGATCGATGGGAGGTGCTTGGTGTCATCTACCAAGTCAGTCATTGGCTAGTTGACATCATGCCAGGTTTTGCTGAAACAGCAAACAGCAAGACAGCAGCCATTTAAGTGAAGTTCAGTGCACATTACTATTACGCTGCCGTGTCACCATTCATATACTGTATGTGCTTTCCAAATACTTATTTGAAGAGGTGACTTTACTGTGTAAGTTTATAATATTTTTATCAAGGGAGAGGTGTGTATTAAAATGCATGTGTGCAGTGTAATTTTTATTTAAGAAAAAAACATTCTTACTGTTTCTGCTTGTTGTGTCAATGGCATAAATTTAGCTTGTGGTAAAACACAATTTGTTTTGGGAAATTTTTTTGTGAAATTCTTAAGTTCTGCTGTGAATTCAGTTTCATTTTACACATTACTAGATATCACCATTTTTTATTATTACTAAATCTCATAAACAATGTGAAACACAAAAAATCATAATTGTAAAAAGGTACTGCTAAAGAAAATGATCGAGGGGCATATTGTCAGGAATTTCCATTGCATGGGCACTACCATATTGTTTGAAAGCAGTTAGTTTGGGTTTTGATGACTGGTGTTTTAATTTGCACCCCTGTGGTATAATCGGGTCCATGGCTTCAAAAGAGAAGCCAGATTTGAAATAATCCAATCGCCTCCGTGGTCACGATCATGCAGCCGTGGGGAGTTGATGGAGTAACTGGGGCGAGTCACACCTGCACCTGAAGGTGCGATTGTTTCAATTGCTTAATTGGCTTCCTGCAGTGCATTAGTGAGGTGCTGCACTGAGCTGTATAAGAACGGACCGACACAGAGAGGAGAGGGAGACGAAAAAGACTTGAGAGAGTGAGAGCGAGGCATTGGGGACAGAAAGGAAAGAGGAAATGAAAGAAAGGCTTAGAGAGCAAGAGCACCACTGGGGGAGAAAGGAAGAGGATCAGCCAGTCAGTATGAATGAGAGAGGTCAGCACGGTCAGCGGTCCCGGATGGATCAAAGGATTGGCACTCAAGGGACAGATTGCGCCCACTGAATGGAAGAGTGGGTACGGTTGTGGAGGAGTCCACCCTAGGGATCTGAGGGACGACTACGAGTGCAAGAAGGAGGATGGGAGGACAAGCGACCCCGAGCGATCTAGCAGATGCCAAAAGAGGCAACCAAGATGGGGGTCGGTAGTGTGAGGACCGTGGCAGATGAAATCTCTCCCGCTGAGCATGCCTTGGGTGAGCTGGAGAGATTGGAAGGAGCTGTGCTCTACTATTGGATTTTAATCTCATTTTAGCCTTGTTTTAAACATCTGGATTTTACCTTTTTTTATGGATTATTTATTTATGAACACTTGAAGCACTGCACTTTATTTGGGATTTTGATTTGATTTTTTTTGCTAATAACGGCACTGCTTGAACTTTACACCATTCCCCTTGCTTCATTTGGTGTCCTCATTGTCCAGCTCATCTGTACATTACTGATGGTGTCGGGTTCAAGGGCTCTCACAAGGGAGATGGGAGCGTTGAGCAGAACCAGCATCATCACAACCCCTGTCTGACAGCCTATCATTTCCCATTCACAACACATATAAGGGTCTGTTTGGACTCATTTTGTCCCAAAAACACGTCACAACTTCATGGGTCCAGCACCCCTGATTTAGTTCCCTTGTCTGACTATTTATCCCCCCATGTTTGTGTTTTCTTAAGAGCAGTCAGTTTGTATTTCCACATACCTGAAGACCATGCATGTTGTGCTTACAGTGGGACTAAAGAAAGCAAAAGATTAAAAAGCATCTTGAAGGATGCTGTGGAGCCTGACAGCTATTATTATAAACCAGTAACGGCGCCCTGTGAATAAACTTGACTTGAACGTTCATAGTTTTCATCCTCTTTCTCTGTACGTTTATCATTCGTTTGCTCTGAGGTTGATGCGCTTGCTGCTTCCTGAGCAGCTCTTCTTTTCTCCACCCTAGCGGTCCGCTTCTTCTCTTCTTTCGTTGGCATCTTGTTGCATTAAAACTGATTAAGTCAGTTTTTGTGTTGCAGTTACTTAGTACGTTTTCTTTAATTTTTCACATAGGCTGGCACTTAATTCTTCAATCTGCCTCAAGAATGATTTCAGAGATGAAGAGGTAGGGGAAGTGACGGAGAAGGTGGTAGGGATGAGAACGGCACCTGTATACATGAGCTGCATGGCAGTTGCCGAGAGTTGATTCTACAATAAAGTAAAATAAAAAGAGAAATAACCTTGGAGGTCAATTATCACCCTGAAAGCGGATAGTAGACGTCACGTAGTATATGTGTACAAAATTTCAGGCCAATAGGTCAAACGGTTTGCGAGCTACAGGTGATTTAAAATCCTGCAGACAAACAGACAAACACGGTAGCGTATTACATATAAAGACGTTTTCTTGATTTCAGGAGAGAATAAACATCTTTTATGTTTTGTTTTGTTCATTTTTTATTTGTTATGAAAAGGAATGGCATGTAATTTAGGCACCTCTCAGTGGCCACACTATTCAGGGCTTTACTGATGCAAAATGAACCATGTAAATGTAAAACATAATAAAGTTATTAGGGTTTGGAGTATGTGCCCTGTAAAATTTCTTTTGCATTTTTTTTTTTTTATAAATAGCAGATCATGTTCTTGTAATCCGCAATTCTCTATCTGTGTCTAATCCAGCAAAATTTACACCGAATTTATTAAGTGGGTCCATTAAAAAAAATATAACATCCCATTAACTCTTGTGTCACCCAAGGGAACAAGTTCAGTGTATGGCATCAGTAATCCTAATGCAGGGGTCCTTTGATACCATCCATGTTGATTTCACCATAAAATGTTACAAATGACTTAAACTTGTTCATTACCTACTCACCGATATTCTGAGTAACATTGCTGTCTTGCTTAGCGGGATACCACCTAGAAGAGTCTTTGTTTTTCTTGGATGCTAGAGGCAAGTTGTATTACTTAATAGAGTTGGGTATAATATAATCAATGGGTAATTTAATACCAGAACCCTGTTGTAATAACCCTAAGGATAAGTAAAAAAAGGATGGGATGCTTGGGAGAACTAATCAAGAAGAATGAGAGTTCCTCCAATCTGACAAGTGGCAGCCACGTGGCACACCACACTATACACAGTCCCATGTGCCTCATTCAGAAGCGATCAGGCATTAGAGTACTGGGAATCAGAATTACTGAGACATCTGGGACCGTTAGGGGACTTCTAGAGGGACTGTCCCAAGAGTTCCCAAAAACATTCCAGACCCCTCAAGTTGGATTGCTGGCCTAGGCCTAAAGCCCCTTCTGACCAGCTGGGAACTGAGCTTGGAGTTGGGAGGTTTGTGTGTGACAACAGACAGGCCTGAGGTTATGGAAGAAGGTACGGGAGGTAAAAGGAGTGGTTGGTGTTATTTCGGTGGGTAAATGCAGAATGCATATTCACTGGCAGTTACTGCTTAGCAAAGCCTATTACGACAACAGGCAGTTTTCCTCTCTTTTTGCACACTGTCTTGCTCTTTGTGTTATATAGTTTTTTCATAAATATATACCTAGGAAGAATAATATTGGCAAATGCCCATCATGTTAATTATTCACTAGTTTCTTAACAACCGTTGTCAATTTTGTGTGTTATCTTTAGGTTAGCTTTAAGTGCAACTTTTTTTTTACTTATGTAAAACATTCATCTGTGCACGTTTGAAAGAGTCTGCTCTAAGGTTGAGTATATTTTTCTCTCATTTATATGATATAATAGCATTGAGTTATTAATGGAAGCAAGAGGGCCTCTGAACTTGCATGGGTTCATCGACAATGCTGCAGTTTCCAGAGAGTTAATGACGTGCTTATCTTTATTTTATGTACCTCAATTATTTTTTCCTCTGTATTTCCCCAGTGTTAGTTTGGATGAATGTATAAAAGATGCCAAATATTGCATTAATTACTTTAAAAAGATTAGGGGGATGCTGGATTACATTACTGCTTCACGGTTTTCAAATGCAGTCTTAAATTTCAAAAGTTTCTGAAGCATTTTGACAGCAAATTGATGTGCTGCCTGACAGCACTATGAACGTTTTCCAGGTGTTGTGGCCCATTTTTTTCCTTTTGGCATTCAGCCATGGCATGACAAACATGAAACACCATGAAGACAAGATGCTCTTCCATTTTTGTGGTCCAAAACCCTTGCTTTACTTCTTCCCTTGTGACTACATTGTATGCTTCGTGCTTCTTGCTGAACCCTCATTGGTTGTCACCTTCCACGCAAACAAGAACCTGTCGTTTCAACTTAAAATGAAATCAAACCTACCTAAATGTCGTATAGCATGACGGGCGCTTAAACCTAATGGGGTATTCCTAGCTGTCACTGTGAATGTGTGATTGTTGGTGCGTTAGTGGGACCTTGGATGGAGTGGCACTCTATCTAGGTCTTTTTCTACCCTTTCCAAGTCCCTGCAAGTGTCAATTAGATTAAGCAATTTAAAAATATGAATGTTTTTTGGACGTGGGAGAAAACCATAATCAATGGAAAAGAAACAGGTAAGACGTTGGAACAATGTTTAAACTCGATGCAAACCGTTGGTCAATCTGAAGTCCCAGAACGTTTGGAACAACACAGCTAATCACTGCGCCACGGTGTCAGTATTTTTAATACAAAGATATATTCATTTCACACTCTGTGGAAACTGTTAACACATACAGGTGTATTTGCAATGCTGAAATGGGTCAAACACAAAATGGAAACACAAAAAAAATGTTTTAACACTGGTTGCTTTAACTAAAAAATTTATTAACAATGTAAAATGATATATGTTCATCAGCTTCAACTACCTTCCGCATGCCCTAAAACATTTACTTTATCACTATAATAATAAGCAAATATCATGCTTACCATGAATAAAAAATGTCAAATAAGTGTATCATCACCTCTTAAGCTCTCCATCTTCTTAAAATGTGAATTCAAAAGGGAAAAGTGACTAAAAAACTTAGCGTATTATGCATATGTAACATTCTTTTTCATACTGTATATACATGGTTTTGTCATCTTGACTTACATATATGTGCAAAAGTTTACTCTTAGTTCGTACAATTCTTATATGCTAAATAAAACTTGATTACAGAGAATGCTGTATGGAAGATTAGAATGTGAAAAGTACATACTTGTAGAATAAGATAAAAAGCAAGTTTCATTTTCTCCATGGCTTTCAGCATGTGCAATTAGAGGGGTGTGAATAAACCTTCTCCAGAAAATTTACTTTGGATGTCAAAAAATAATAATAATACTAGTAATATAAACATCTGTCTTCAATGGACTTGCACTTAAAGAGTAAGAAACAACATTCTTAAAAATGCTCTTTTTTTGGATCCCATTCTCAATTTAAAAGGCATTAATTGAGCTTGGCAGCGAATTGAGGCGTCACAGGACATCACCCTCAGGGTACTTCGAGTCATCCTGTAATGCCCAGTGGCTGCCGTGCACATATGTTACTCCAATTACAAAAACTGAAAAAAATTAGTTTAAAATACAGGTTTCATTTTTTTGCTACCAATATTTTTTATTATGTTTTATTGGAGCAAAATATGTTTTTATTACAAAATAAAAGTAGAAAATGGGCAGCCTTTCAAACATAAAAGGTTAAAAATGGCAGTACAGTAAAATCCATAGAACACAGACTAACGTGTTTACAGATAATTGGTTATGGTCAGTTGTGACGATGCTCAATTGGTTGGTTGCTGTGATTTCCCTAGCTTGACACAAGGCAGCATAATCCAAAGAATCGTCTCTTTCGTCTTCTTACTAGAGGGTAGGGAGTCAGGTTTAGGAGACTGCTATCATCTGCAGAAGATAAAATAAGGAAAAACAAAAATTAGGAACACTTCAGTGTAGGTATAGTTTGTATGAAGACCTCCAGCGACAGACCTCTTAGATGCTGCTGGCAGTCTACAGCAAGATGCTTCTGACATTGTATAAAGATAGCTGAGAATTTTTATGGAAGGTCAAGGAGTAATTTAAGGTGATAACTGCAAAACACAATATAAGGAAAAAGTGATCACCATTAAACTTAGGAAAAATTAGCAGAAACTGTCTCTTTTTAAGCCTTTTATGGGGCTGCACTAGTGTCAAGTAGTTAAGGACATGAAGTAGCCAGTGCTGGATGGGACCCTTGCACTTCAGATACATTGAAATCGATAGATCCATTTTCATCAACCCATTTTATGACCCATGTTACTAGTGCAGTGGAGCTAGAGATTATATTTTTAAAAACAGGAGACATGGCAGTAACTAACTCAGAATCAGATACCCGGCAACACACTCTTTTTGGACCAATTTCTAGGTGCCTAACTGACAACAATAACCAGCATTGCTTTAGAATACGGGGAGAATGTGTAAGCAACACATTGTCAGTGACTATCTCACAAGCGAATAATGCAATCTCTCCTGGCTGGGAGAGATGGTTCCTTTTACTTGGCCAGTAGGCAATAAAGAATTAACAGACTGAATGGAATAGCAACACAATGAGGTTCTTGGTTGGGAGGCCACCAGGAGATTCCCTCCCAGGGCCATGTGTTCTTCCTGTCCACTGGGTGGTAGTAACTATCTGGCATATCTCCCACAGGGATGCACGAGTGAAGCAGTTCTGGAAGGTGGCCCTGAAGTGGTCCTTGGGGGCTGCCTACAGGGAGCTGTAGGGTGGAAACCACCCCTGTCAGGTAGAAGTTCTACCTGACACAGAAGTCGTGGGTGCAATATGATGGGACTGGAAATACCCTTTTGGTCTTGCATAAAGAAAGACACAGATGATTTAGAATCATGAAAGGACACTTCCCTGGAGTGGAGGAGGAGGAAGAGGGAGGAGTTAATATTCCTAATAATTTTTTGTGACAGAGCCTGTGTGCATGTTATTTCTGCTAAATAAAAATAGTTTGTTTGAATCCAGGACTGTTATAATGAAGATGTGCCTGGGATTTGGGTATCTGAGATGTCCCATACAGACCACTATATATATATATATAGTAATGCATGCACACCAAAGAATTGCCTCTGATTACCACCCGAGGACAAGAGGGGGTGATGTCGCTAAAGGTCTTGTCTCCTTTTTCCCTCACAGCCTTGAAAAACTGCTCCTTAAGGGCAACAAAGGCAAAGAAGCCCCACTCCTTCTGGCCTGCTCAGTATCAAGGGGTGGTGCTCCAGGAAGGTGACATCTCATTTTGGATGTGACTTTTCCAGATAGACAGAGTGATTTGCTAGAGTGACTGGTTTGAAAGGACACCTGTCATAGCAATATAGCACCATCAAGGAAGTGTTTGTTTGAGGTTTTAATCTTTGTTGGTATTAACCCTAATTATTCAAATTCACCCTGCTTCATCATTCGCCCACTACTATATATATATATACTAGCAAAATACCCGCGCTTCGCAGCGGTGAAGTACTGCATTCAAATTTTTATTAAGAAGAAAATTAAACCTTTTTAAACTGTGGGACAATATGCCAATAATTATTTGTTAAGGATCTCTTTGTATACCACGTTGTCAGTTCGGCCCTCCGGTTGTAACATGACCAAGCTGTGCGCTGAGCTTACTCTTGAGCATGTAACTTACAGTTGGCCATGTGAACAGTAATCTTGTCTCAAATCTCACGCTTGGATTGCTGCTGTCATAATCGGTTTGAGTTTCATGGTTTGTTTCAATTACGACAGTATTTGCAGGATTTGTTGTGTTGAAGTGACATTTGGCATCTGTCAAGCGTTGTAAGCACACAACCGGTTTCATCGATAAAATCACATCCAGCTTTTGAGAGTTTAAACATTCGTAAACATCAAAGTGTCCACTACTGAAATCATCACCTGTGAATCTAACATGTTTAAGAGGCATTGGCGGTTGTCGAAAAGTGTAAAATATTTGGCCATTTCGGTACACTTGAAAGCGACAACCGAACAATTCAGCGGCAGCCATCAACTCACATGCAGAACCATAGGTGAAGGGCTTAAGCATTTCACTCTTCTAGTGCTCCTGTGTAGTATAATTATCTCCTGTACCGTCATCAGTCCACACCTTGAACCTGTCCCAGTCATTCAATACATAAGACAGAATGTTCCTCCGGTTATCAAGAGTGAGCCTGATATGGCCGTGCAATATGTTACAAAGAGAATGGAAAAGGTAGGTGGTATCTCCGGGCATGGAAACCACTCGGTAAGTGACAGTTCTTTGATCGATAGAATTTCTTGAAGATGGGCCCATAAGTAACAAAGACTGTTGAAAGTTCAATATGGCGGCCGACAGTGGCATCATACTACCGAAATAAGTATATACATTGGTTTCAGTTAGTGGAGGGAAGCCGCCTACCAAATTTCGAGAAGATGGGGCCATAAATAAGAAAGTTCAACATGGCGGACTTTGTTGACTGTTATGACCATTACGTGTAGAATTTTGAAATGAAACCTGCTTAACTTTTGTAAGTAAGCTGTAAGGAATGGGCCTGCCAAATTTCAGCCTTCTACCTACACGGGCAGTTGGAGAATTAGTGACGTTTGGAAAATTCAATATGGCAGCCGACAATGGCGTCATACCACCGAAATAAGTACGTACATCGGTTTTGGGTAGCGCCGGGAAGCCACCTACCAAATTTCGTGAAGATGGGGTCAGCCTTCTACCTACACGGGAAGTTTGAAAATTGGTGATGTTGGAAAATTCAATATGGCGGCCGACAATGGCGTCATACCACTGAAATAAGTACGTACATCGGTTTTGGTTAGCGCAGGGAAGCCGCCTACCAAATTTTGTGAAGATGGGGCCATAAATAAGAAAGTTCAACATGGCGGACGTTGTCGACCGTTATCGACCATTATGACCGTTACATGTAGAATTTCGAAATGAAACCTGCCCAACTTTTGTAAGTAAGCTGTAAGGAATGAGCCTGCCAAATTTCAGCCTTCTACCTACACAGGAACTTGGAGAATTAGTGATGAGTGAGTGAGTGAGTGAGGGCTTTGCCTTTTATTAGTATAGATATACACACAGGGTGGGACATTTATATGGATAAACCTTAATAAAATGGGAATGGTTGGTGATATTAACTTCCTGTTTGTGGCACATTAGTATATGTGAGGGGGGGAAACTTTTCAAGATGGGTGGTGACCATGGTGGCCATTTTGAAGTCGGACATTTTGGATCCAACTTTTGTTTTTTCAATAGGAAGTGGGTCATGTGACACATCAAACCTATTGGGAATTTCACAAGAAAAACAATGGTGTGCTTGGTTTTAACGTAACTTTATTCTTTCATGAGATATTTACAAGTTTCTCTTTGTTTGCAGCCATTGACATGTCGCAGAGGTTAACACGTGAGGAGCGGTTAACAAGTGAGGAGCGGATAGAAATTGTGTTGATGTCTGGTGAACGCAGTAACCGGGTCATTGCAGCAGATTTCAATGCAAGACACCCTACGAGACCACCCATCTCCCATGCTACAGTTAGCAAACTGCTTGCTAAGTTTCGTGAAACTGGTTCAGTGTTGGATTTGCCAAAATGTGGACGCATGAAAACTGTCACTAATGAAGAAACATCAGTGGCTGTCCTAGCTTCATTCAGCAAGAGCCCACAGCGTAGCACTCGCCGCATGTCACTGGAGAGTGGCATTAGTCGAACATCCCTTTAGCGGATATTAGCTACTCACAAATGGCACCCTTACAAACTCCAGCTACTGCAGCATCTCAACGAGGATGACCCAGATCGGCGTACTGAATTTGCAGAATGGGCAAAACAAAAATTGGAACAGGACCCTCAGTTTACGCAGAAGATTTTGTTCAGTGATGAGGCAAACTTTTATGTGAATGGTGAAGTTAACAAACAAAACCACCGCTATTGGTCTGACACTAACCCACATTGGATAGATCCCTCCAAGACTGTTGGAACAAAAAATTGATGGTATGGTGTGGTATATGGGGCAAAAATAGTGGGGCCATTCTTCATCAATGGAAACCTCAAGGCCACTGGATATGCGAAATTGCTACATGATGATGTGTTTCCCTCTTTATGCACTGAAGCTGGCACGTTCCCTGAGTTTTTCCAGCAAGATGGTGCACCACCACATTATGGGTGTCAGGTCCGAGCATTCCTAGATGAACAGTTTCCTGGAAAGTGGATTGGTTGTCGTGGGCCAGTTGAATGGCCCCCAAGGTCTCCCGATCTGACCCCCTTAGACTTTTATCTTTGGGGTCATCTGAAGGCAATTGTCTATGCTGTGAAGATACGAGATGTGCAGCACCTGAAACTATGGATACTGGAAGCCTGTGCTAGCATTTCTCCCGGTGTTGCTATCAGTGTGTGAAGAGTGGGAGAAGAGGGTTGCATTGACAATCCAACACAATGGGCAGCACATTGAACACATTTTATAAGTGGTCAGAAACTTGTAAATAACTCATGAAAGAATAAAGTTACGTTAAAACCAAGCACACCATTGTTTTTCTTGTGAAATTCCCAATAAGTTTGATGTGTCACATGACCCTCTTCCTATTGAAAAACCAAAAGTTGGATCCAAAATGGCCACCATGGTCACCACCCATCTTGAAAAGTTTCCCCTCACATATACTAATGTGCCACAAACAGGAAGTTAATATCACCAACCATTCCCATTTTATTAAGGTGTATCCATATAAATGGCCCACCGTATATATATATATATATATATATATATATATATATATATATATAAAGAGAGAGAGACAGAGAGAGTCCATTGGGACTTCACTTCCCACTCTAAAGGATATCTTCATCAGGCAGTTCTTGGTCAAGGACTTCACTTGTTCCAGAAATAAACTCTTTAAGCTGCTGAAATCAGGCAGACGACTCTGCAGCCTAAAAACTTAAACTGAAAGATTTTGTAGGAGTTTCTATTCATATGCCATCATATCGTTAAACAGAGAGCATTATTAGATATTTTTCTTTTTTCTGTTATTGCTATGCTGTATTTGTGTATGGGTTGGGTTTGTGCAGTATTAGCTTCATCTTTTAACCACAGTCCAGGATCTGCTAGAAAAAAACATTTTATTGCATCTTATACTACTATATGATTTTGCATGTGAAAAAGAAATTTGAATTGAACTGAATTATACTGTGCTGAAAGAGAAATACCCCAGTAAACCAGGTGCACATCTTCAAAGAAAACAGCTCTCGCTGCAAACCATGTGACTTTTGAAATGTTAAAGATCAAAATGAGATAATACAGCTAATTTTTCAAATGCACTCCTAAAATCATAGTCTCTTGCAGTTAGAATTCCCCATTTCAATAAATTACTATACAGCAAGCTGGACAGGACTTTGCTGTGATGGGAAGCCAATTCCTGCCATTTAGCTGACTACCAGCTGGCCAGAAGCAGCCACGTCTCCATCCCAGGGCTGTTCTCAAGTGCCAAAGTATATGTGCTTTCTGACTTATCTGTTTGTTTGCTAGTTTATAAGCATAACTGATGTGATTTACAGATAGATAGATAGATAAAGTACTTTATTGGTCACAAGGGGAAATATGTTCATATATACACAAAGGTTATAAAAATGAGGAAAACTCCTGACTTTGCTAATGATAAGAGAGCAGTCCCAGTAAGACATTATAAAGGTGTATTGGGTGTAACGTTTCTTGACACACTTCTGACAAATAATTTGTTTGGCTGAAAGTCCTCGGCGTTAGCGTGTCAGAGAGCAGATGTGTAGCTTTGTTCATAATGACACTCAGTTTAATTCGGTCCTTCGCTACTAACTCAATGGGATCCAGAGTGAGCCTTCCCTTTTAATTAGCGTGTTGATTTGGTGGGCCGCCCCTGAAATGATGTTACCAGCTCATCACACTACAGTGCAGATATTTTGAGCGCTGTGTAATCTTTAAAAATCAAATGTTATATTAATCTCTGTAAGAAATCAAATACACACCTTGATTCTTTATTGGTAAAGGCATAGTTTCCCTGAGTTTACTTAGAAGATTTTTCATTTCCCGCATGTCTCTGTGAATAGAAAGACACATTGTATTAAATATGTTAGTTTATATTTACCATACACTTATCAGTTATAGAATCAATGTGTAACAAACACAAAAACAAAAGTGCAATGAAAAAAGTAGGGAATTATACAAAAGACACGTATAATAATAATAACAAGTAATAACATTTCACCTTAGATTTAGTAATAGCCTTCTACTTGACTAATATTACATTTTTAATGTTAACATGTTTATACAGGTTGGTCCTCCTAGACAACTGCTACTGGGTATTTTAGCAGCACTAATCTAGCAAGCTGAAACAGATGGATCCTAAGAGAATGAATAACAAATTCATCCTGAAATCTTTGGAGGGATATCTGTCTTTGCTTGCACTAACCTGTTATTTTCGACTGAAGTAATGTAGAAATCCTTAATGGAAATGTGTCAGCAAAATAAATTTTCTGTCTAATAATGAACAAAGTATGGAAAATACAATAATATGCAATTTAAAAACTTAGAATTTTCTGCTTAAATCAATTCAATAATGTCCTCAATTCACTATTGATTTCTTTCAAGTGGTTTGATAACAGTCTTGGCAAAATTGGAGTATAGATTGGCAAAAAATGTTTTGAACAGGAATTTCATTATTTGAAACGTAAAATCAATTGTAAAAAAAATAAAATAAAAAAATTCAAGAAACAACATTTTTTGCATTCAAGGTTTACTTTTGAGAATTCTTTTCATCTTGATATTGATGAATAATATTGCGGATACTACTCAATTGTTCAAACAAGGTGGCAGGCAAAGCATAAAGTACACAAAATTAATTAATCTAAACTTAATTCAAAATAGGGCCAGTGGAGCTGAAGCTAAACACAGCAGTATTAGGTGGGGTGAAGTTTCCAAGTATGGACAAGGGGCAAGTACATGGTATATGATACTCCTTATTTTTACTTTTTTGTAGACTGGCAGAGATCACTACATCAGGCACGGCCAAGGACACTGGTTGTACACTTTACATCGACCCTCACACACCTAATCCTTGCATGGCGTTTTGCTGTTTTCTTTGAAAGGTTTTAAATGTAGGTGAGAGCTGACCATAATTATACACTATTACATAAGTGAAAAACATTTTATTTCATATAAAGTCTATGTGGCTCATCACAAACATTTATAGTAATAACAACAACATTTTTATATAGCACATTTTCATATAAATGATGGAGCTCAAAGTGCTTTACAAGTATATAAATATAAAAATAACATTAGGCAATACTAAGTAACAAAAAATAAACTAAGGTTTGATGGCAGGGAGGACATAAAAAACAAACAAATAAAAACTAGAGGGCTGGAGAAAAAAAAAAAAAAAATCTGCAGGGGTTCCGAGGCCACAAGACCATCCAGCCTGGACTGGGCATTCTACCTAACATAAATGATCTAAATCTTTCCATGTGGTTTTCAGGCTTCACGTGGAAGAATTAAATGATGATGGTCATGTAGACATCTGGCCTTCGATCCATCAATGTAATGTACTGCACTGCATTCATTATTTCAATAGACGGCACATCATAAACATTAAAGCTACTTTTACGAATCCCACACCAAATGGCATATAAGAAAGACACATTGCATTGTGCACTTGCAAACACTGAGGTCTGTTATATATATATTAGAATATATACAAATATTCTGACACATGTGCATCTGAGTCTTGCTCATCTGTACTAAATGTAACCACTCTGGAAAACGAGAGGGTGTGGTTACTGATGGTAACATCTCCCTTTCCTTCCACAGCCCTCAAAAAAAAAATGGCCACAGAGGGAAACTAACCCCATCCCCTGCAGTCCCTCCACTATAAAAAAACAGATGCTCACAGCACAGACTGATGACTGGAGCGCCTATGTAAACTGAAGTACCACAAAAAAAGATCATCAAAACCTCTTATTTAATTTTGGTTAACCTGCTGCTATTGTATGTACCAGCTATAAAAGAGGCCTGACAAAAAGCCCTTTCTTGTGGGAGTTTTCAAAGTAATGTTAGACAAGAACAGAATTCCCAATTTTCAGATGACTGGATTTAAAAAAAACAGAAAATGATTTCTTGTGTCAAAGGGGAAGAGTCTAAAAAATAACAGCAGAGTATGAAAAACATGGACAAAAGGCACTGTCAAAGAAAAATAGCGGCTAGTATTTGCAGTTCGCCTAGACACATAGGATGTTCCTAAATGCCAAAAATAACCCCTTTGCAATGGATAAAAGGCAATATGCTTCATTTAATTACATTTCATCCTGTCTCATTCATCTGGACAGATTTACATTCGGAAAAGGCTAAAACGTGCCTTCAACCCATAATGCATATTGCCAAGTATTAAACATGGTGGGGGATCCATTTGCCTTTAGCATCCATCTCATGGTAGTCATTAGGCCCAATGATTGTTCTGCATGGTCATATAACAGCCAAGAAATATGAGGCCATTTTACAGGCTCTGGTTCACCCTGTGGTGCAAACACTTTTCATTCATGCTCTTTTCCTATTTCAGGATGATAGTTCCTACATTCACACTGCTACACTAATTGAGGAACACCAGGATGAACTTAAATGCCTTCCATGGCCTTCCCATGATATAAACATCATTGAGCTTTTATGAGATGTCCTGGAATGCAGAATCTGAGGCACTTTCCACTTCCTTCCTCCCTACTTGAACAGGAGACTTTCCTTCATAAATACTGTACAATATCCGACTGCACACTGTTCAGGACTGGTATGACAGTGTTCTGAGAAGGACTGAAGACAATCAAAAGGCAAAGAGTTCCCCTACGCTTCATTACATTCTTGATATTTACATATTGTTTGGTAATTACATTATTTTATATTATTCAGTCCGCCCCATACATAGTATACACAAGACATACAAGTTCTACAAAACATTTCCTTAATTTATCCTTCATTTTTTTATTTATGTCAGATATTTCAAACAAATTACTTTTCAATACATTCCTTCTGCTTCTTAAAACACATTTGTGGTCTACAGGCTTCTGAATGCCTTTAGAAAATACAACTTTAGTCAAATGTGCTTCCACCTCGTCAGTCCCCGCTACTTCTCCTAGTTCAATGCAATTCCCTGTATTGTTAATCTTACGCAGGTGAGGATATGGCACTGCCTTCCATCAACTTCCAAACATTCTGCACCCTTCACACCTGCATATCTCTCTCCACTCATATACACTTTAGGGAGGAAAAGCATTTGGCCCAGACTCTCCTTTCACAGAATAGCCCTACTCAGTTCACAGGATGTGAACCCTGGTCTGCACCTCCCACTGAGTAAGGAGAAACATCAGTTTGTAAGCTCAAGTGACTATTTGGACCTCTGACTGTAGGGTGTATGTTTGTAGTTGGTCATTCCATTTGAGTCCTGCTAAACACATACAGTAAATAGGGTAAACTGAAACTTCTTTAACATATGCAAATACATTTATTTGTTTTTCTTTGCTATAGACATGCAGCCATGTTCATAATTCGGTAGTAATTAACTAAGAAAGGGCCATCCACAGATCCTTTAGCTAGCCATTTTAAACAATTTAGCAACCAGGCTGAAATACAAGGCTAAAACATTGTCAAGCATGCACTATGGGAGCATGCGGAAGGTTCAGCTCAGAGGGTAAACTGGGAGAAGGATGACTAGCCTCACATCCACTTTCAGTCACAGAGTGAAGGAGAAACCCTTTGAAGACGAGTGACGTCCTGTTTGTGTTGACTCAGAATTTCGGCCCCTTATGGTAGTGACACTGCAAAGGAATCGACAAACCCAGAAGCAGTCGTTCACACTGTGGACATTGACTACCGGAGCCTGATAACCCACAGAAACACCTTTAGCGTTAATACAAAAGTGAATGTTTTTTGCGTTGAATTCCTTTGCTTTTTTTCTGTTCATTATGTATTAGCATTATTGCTTGGTGGGAACCCCAACACTTCACTCTATACTGCCTCTTTTCTCCTGACAACATACAGTCACAAACAGGAAGTTCTCCTATAGACCAATAATTGAGAACATTCATCTTTGAAACCAGCACAAGCGTTTTCTGGTGTGTGTTAATCGCTTCTCCTGCATCTTCAGACATAAACAGTTTGATCCCATTGTCTGTTAGTTACCAATAAATGGCAGAACATTGGCCCAATCAGGATTTGGAAATCATTTGGATGTGTGCAGAAAGGCAGCAGATTTAAAAGCAGGAGCTGAAATAGCTCAGCATTTTCAGTAAGGGGCTTATGTGAAACAGTGACGTGAGTGAAAATATATGGAATTACTAAAGTTATGCAACTGCCCTAAATTAGGAAAACAGCTCACACTTTTAACTGAACAAGTCTCCATTGATTTCCTTTATGAAATGCACATCATTTATAAAAACCAAAAGGTCATAGGTACATGTAATCAACTTTTGTAGCAAGCCCCTACAGTCCAACAGAGATGTGTTGTGTTTAAATGAAGACTACAATCTGCTAGTTATTTAGTTGCTGTATACAAATGGGTAAAATTAATATTTTCTTTTCTTTCAAGATTTAGGTCCGCAGAGATGAAACAACTCATTTGCAGTCTCACCTGTTGACAGAAGAAGTGTCTTGTCTGCAAATTAATGCAAAATAATACCAGGAGAATATAAAAATAGCAAAGGATTATAAGCCAAGTGTAACATTCTTTTTCTACACTTTAATGCTGGAAGCCTGCTTAACTCAAGGAATATATTCCTGCAGTGAGTTTGGTCAAAAACATTTAAAAATATTTTCACAGTTTTAAGGAAATATTCCCTACATATACATATTTTAAAAAGCATTTCAGCCTTTTTTTGTTAAAAACAATAACTAGGGGTACATCCCTTATTAAAAATAGATTCTCTCATTTTTTAGATTTTAAAAATATACATTTGTTAATCTAATATAAATAATTGGTTAATTAAACACTTGTAAAGGCAAAAAATAAACTAAAGAAAGGCCGAAATACAGATTCTTCAGAGGGTTTGTGGCAAAGGAGAGATGTACTGGTGGAAAGGAGAAGCTCATTTGGAATAATAGGAAACAAAAAGGTCATAATAAGGAGTTATAGGTAGATCACATTTGTATGAAACTGCTAAAGGAAGGATAAGGCAAAGTTGTTCACAATATACAGTATGACGAAAGTTAGAAACACAATGGTTTTGCTGTTGAGTCTTTACCATGGATGTATTTGAACTTTAATATGCAGTGAAGATCTAGGGATGAGGGGGGATAAGGCCAGAGAAAATGAAAATAAAAAGGGAGCAACATCATTGACATTGTAACAATCAGCCATCAGAGGGTGAGGAAAGAAGACTAGTCCATTAATGGAATAGTGGCTTGACGTGAGAACGTGAACATGCAGATCAGTCTGGAGATGATCAAAAAAGTGAAATGCCTCACCTCAGGTTTATAGAATGTTTGACGTAACTCTATCAAAATACCAACAGGTTATTTAACTCTTTGAGGGCTGAATATTTTTTCCGAAAAACAGTTTCTGAAAAGCAGAGGTTCCACACAGAAATCAACATAAAACGTCTGCAGCGGCAGTCACTGTCACAGTGCATTGCAATATGATTTCTACCTCTTACCATTGTTAAGTGGCAGTCCTCCTGGCGAACATTGCTGTAGGCGTGTCAGCTACACGATTAGTTAGGGGACTAGTCAGTTGAAGCTGGAACTTCATATTCGCTTTTGATCACTTGGCCTTGAGTCCGGCAAGTCATAGTCCAGTACAGAGATAATAGGCAAAACGTCATCCACGCAGTATTTTTCTTTACTCATTAGCTTTGATCTCTCACCATTATGTCAGTGCCATGTTTGCTCTTGTTTTCACCTTACTACTCACACGAGCGCAGAAAATCTCGGTCAAACTAATGAAGCTAACTTTCCTTCTAGCAACGACAGTCCAACTAAAACATGATGGTTTGTTTTGGCACAGTTTACAGTTGATTACCATCATCAACTCCTTCTTTTGACGAAAGTCGACATCAGCCCTGAAAGAGTTAAGTCCCCTGTCACACAAACTTTTCCAGCAATTTTAAATCCAAATTGTCATTTACACAATTTCGTTAGTGGCATGTGGTGGTGATCATCAGTCAAGTAGTGTGACCTTCCCAGTGACTTATAACAGTCAGTTTAATTTTGATTTTGTCGTAAGTTGTACAGTTCTTCTGTGTGTGAAAGCTGACAATCAAAGGGAGTCCAGCCTGAAGTACAACAAATACAATGCAGTGACGGCTGGTTAAAAAAATTGGTGGGGGTGCGGTTTTTTGGGGCCAAACTGAAGTACCACTTATCTATTACAGTATATAGTGCCTTCACATCTATCTAGTTATTATACAGTACCTTTCACAGCTATTTATTATATAATGCCTTTCATATCGATCTGTCCGGTCATTCCACATGCTCTTGTGGACCTCATCATAGTGTCAATGCACATCTTGGTCTGTCCAGTACCAGACCAATAGGACAGATCTGGGCTAAAATGTATTATACCCTTTCCACCATGCTGCCCAATCTGATGCTACCGTTCCCATTTCTACTGTGCTCCAAAACTTCAGTCAGTGAAATCCACAGGCCACTTATTCTTCCTATAAGTTGCCCTATAGATGTGAAAGAACAGGTGCAACTGCTACCCAGATTTTATACTACACTTGGCTCTAAACTGGCCAATCATCTGCCAGCTTGACCTGTTCCCCGTTCTTCCAAAACCCACACCATAATGTCTGCACCCCACCCTCTATAATCTTCCAAAAAATATGCACTTACTCCTGTTCTATGACACATCCATAGCATAAGTCTAAATCTTATTCTGCTAAGAGAGTGTCCAGTCCTTGGCCATTTCCACTGTATTCTATAAATCCATATCATACAATCACTAGCCCTCTGATTTTCCTCAAGTCTTGCATCCCAGTTTATCATTTACCACACTCCCTGAATCACTCCCCCTCCCTAAATTTAATTCTGCACTTGCCAGTCTGCCCAGTCCAATGCACGTTTGCCAGGCACTAATTCACATTGTAAGATCCACAGACCCCCACATCATAAAACATAACTCGCCCCTCCCAACCTGTCTTGTACTTCACTCACACGACAAGTCCAACCTAAATCTTATTCTGCCTTTACGATCATCTGCCTTTACGATCAGGATACCTATATTTCCTTGAGCCTAAATTTTGCCTTCATTTCCTTCAGGCCTAAAAATTTCTCAATTACTTTCTAATTAAATTGGGTAATTTTACTAAGCCTGCCAAAAAAAAATTAGCCTCATACTATTGTCTAGATCAGTGTCTCCCAAACTTTTTTTCTGTAGTGGCACACTTTTTGTAACCAAAATCACCCCATGGCACACCACTACCTTATTAACCACAAACGCATTATATGTCATACACTTGCTCAACTGCCCAAAGGGGTGGAACTACCGAAGAAGCCAGTAGAAAAGAAGCTCTGAGATCAGCATTCACAGACATGGCACATAGTGAGTACTTTGGTGGCATTTTTCTGCTGCTTCACCCCTTTATCTGGCCATATATGCTTCAGAGGCAACTCATATTTCCACTATCAACTGGTCCTGAGAGAATCACTGGTGACCACACACCCAGGGCAGATGGACTGTAGCAGCCAGGAGACACATCCAAAGTGCACTAACATGGCGATTGTGGAGCTGCGTTTATGCCAGCTTCTACAGGTAGTCCTGCCTTGATCAGACAGGCCTCAACCAGCTGAGGAGGTTGTCCCTCTCAGGTTCAGACCCCATTGCACTACACTACTATTTCCATACAAGGCATACCTGGTTAGCTCTCATGGTACACCACTGTGCTGCAGCACACTGGTTGAAAAACACGGTGGCTACTTTAATGCCGCTTGCATTTTTCAGAAAGATGTTTTAGGTTTGTATCCCTGTCATTTTCCACAGTGATTCAGTACTGACACAGGGGAAACAAACACAGGCATTACTTACACCACATCTAGTTAGCCAACTCCGTTTGTCATAACAAGAGCTGGAAAAAGTCCACGTGTAAGTCCACTTGAAGTTGCCATCTCCCTAAAGTCATGCTCAGTCATCTGTAGTTACCTTAATGGCGAGTGCGAAATGTGAACTATTGATGTGAACATGAAATAGTGCATTGGTGATTGTCCAATCTCAAAAGCCTAAAATAATACTAATTCACAGCCAATAAATGTCGGAGTGTCCAGGACACAGAAAGCTGCGTCTCTGGAAAAATCTGAAAACAACCAATTAAAGGGGAGCCTCAGGTAACCTGCTTGTCAAAAGATCAAGGACTTACGTACACTCTCATTTGGCTGGCACCTTTCACTCAGGAAATATAGGTATTCACACAGAAATGAAACAAGCACAAGTTGGAACCAATTTGTTGACACCAGGCACTTTGTGCAAATCAACACATTTATTTCATGATTATTTTGCATTACCTAATTAGTTTAAGAAGAGTTTTCAAAATATTTGGGGGGGCGACCCCAGCCCCCTACATTACAAATTGTCGCTGATACAATGCAAGTGAAAGGAATGAGGGGAAATAAGTGTTCTGAAATATGCAAAGAAAGGAGAGGATTGTTTGTCTGATGTCTCATATTTGACATATCACAAAGGAATAGAAAAAAGAAAAAGACGGACAGAGACTGTGCCGGAACTCACCATACCTGGAAAGCAATTGTATAGCTACCGACACTGTTAGGCAAAACATCAACTTTCCATTCAAAGCTCATGATACTTTGGGAATTTGATCAGCAGTCGTGTAATCTGTCACCCCCTGTAATACCAGTTGTGTAAAATGACATCCTCAAGGTAATGAGATCCAGCAGCTGCTTTTGTTAAGTTTCACATGGTCTCCAACTAAATGTCAGAAAGCATGCTGCCGGTGTTATGCAGATTATGTCAGAGCTCTCAGAATCAAAAATCAGTGCAGTCTAAAAAAAACTGTGCCCGGGCTGTTTCAGAGATTTTAAAAAGCACCAACAAAAAGTAGAAGGTAAGGTCATTTTTAACACTAAACATCCGATTCATTTTTTTTTTAACCTCACTTTTTGTCATCAGACAGCCACCTTTATTGTTCCCACTTGTCTTCTAATGGTTCTTTTGTGATGGTTTTGTTCTCCTATGTCCAGCTTATCTGCATATTCTATACTTCACTCCACTTTAAACATGCACTTGATAAAGACTCAAAGGGAAAATTGTGGAGTTTCTCACATTTTTTAAAAAATTTTTTTCAGAACAGAAATTACTCTAATCTTTAACTTTATCCTGCAGATGCATATTAATGGAAATCTGTTTTGCCTGCATATTTTTTTATTCTAAAAATGTGCATAACATAAATATCATTTCATAACCAAGAATGAATGGCCTAAACTTGCTCAATTATAGTATGTTGAAATTTGGACACCTTATTATTGGCATACTGATTTAAAGTAAAAAAAAAAAAATCAATCCCATTATTTTGATATTAAATATTACAGTGAGAACCCCCCTGTCCTGCGTCAATTTCTTTAATCCTTTGCTTAATAAAATTTGAATTAGTGGAATAAAGTGTGAAGGAAATAACTGGATGATTAATAAAGGGGACATAAACAGGATACTGTAGAAGGGGTGTAAAGTCAGGGAGACACTGTGGTTGTGTGGAGACAGCTTATTCTTTCTCTGATTCTAAAAACACACGTCAGGTTAACTGGAGCACATATTAGTGTAAGTGTGTGCAGGGTCGGATTTCCCATTAGGGCTCATTTATACTTTACGCTCAGAACGCGTATGCGCCCGCATCATGGCTGCCACGCGTTCCCAGCGTTCATTTCATTAGCAGGTCCTCAGAAATTAACGGGATACGTGCGCGAGTTGCAGTACCAGCAAAAAGTCGGGGGGCACAGTGTGCTAAAAGTCGGAATGTGACGTCAGAGTCTCTGTTTACTATCTACATGTGACAGAAAGCCTCTATACAGATACTACGGGGATCGATATGCGTGCTTCGCTGTTTGATGAATGGTTCGATGTGGTGAAGCAAAATGCCGACATACTGTACAGATGCATTCGTGGTTCTTTTATATTCAAGCGTTGCATATTCCAGATCGTAATGACACGATACATTTTAAAAGTCTCACATAACATCTTTATGCCGTTTTTTTGCAACTTCACAACAGCAACATAATGTATAGAGCTGTATTTGAGCCACTGAGAAAAAAATAAAGGGCACGGTGAAAACGTGTATTTTGTGATTAAAGTGGAAATTTCAGCTTTAATCTCGAATTGTCCACTTTAACCGCGTAGTTTACTTTATCATTAAAGCAGACCGTCGTAAACGTCATCCCAGTTTTTAATCGCTACGAGCTTCTTGCACCTGACAGCTGCGGCAAGTAGCAATAGATCGCCACACAGAACAAATTAAATGTATGATATTCCAACTCTCTGCACATTTAGAATCTTTAGATTCATACTTGATATCACTTTCATGATGAAATGCATTAAAGTGTTTATGTTACATTTTACATATAATTTAGTTTAAATAATGAATACTGTTAACAATTACACACAAGGGGGGAATAATTACACACATGGGAGTGACACGGTGGCGGAGCAATAGCACTGCTGTCTCGCAGGGAGTTATGTTGCTGGTATTTCCTGCTTGTATTCCACACTGTGCTCCGTTTCCTTCCAAAGATATGCAGGTTTGGGGATTTGGTGCCGCTAAAATGACGCTAGTGTATGTGTGTGCTTGTATTCACCTTGCGATGAGCTGAGACCTCATCCAGAGATTGTTCCTCAGACGTGCCCAATGCTTGCTGGAATGGACACATCCCCTGATTTATGGATTTAATCAATAAACATCCTTTTCAGAGATATTGCGGTAAGGTGTTATAGGTGTTTTAGGCAATTCACAACACAGAAAAGCCGACCATGTTATCACCATGATAATATCTCGCACTGCCACCTGGTGGATTCCTCCAGATTTACGTAAAGTACGCGTGCAAGTATGAAAACAACAACGCTTGCGTAGCAGGAGCGTCCTCTGCAGCATGCGTCGTGTCGCGTGAAGTACACTCACCTAAAGGATTATTAGTAACACCATACTAATACGGTGTTTGACCCCCTTTCACCTTCAGAACTGCCTTAATTCTATGTGGCATTGATTCAACAAGGTGCTGAAAGCATTCTTTAGAAATGTTGGCCCATATTGATAGGATAGCATCTTGCAGTTGATGGAGATTTGTGGGATGCACATCCAGGGCACGAAGCTCCCATTCCACCACATCCCAAAGATGCTCTATTGGGTTGAGATCTGGTGACTGTGGGGGCCATTTTAGTACAGTGAACTCATTGTCATGTTCAAGAAACCAATTTGAAATGATTCGAGCTTTGTGCCATGGTGCATTATCCTGCTGGAAGTAGCCATCAGAGGATGGGTACATGGTGGTCATGAAGGGATGGACATGGTCAGAAACAATGCTCAGGTAGCCCGTGGCATTTAAACGATGCCCAATTGGCACTAAGGGGCCTAAAGTGTGCCAAGAAAACATCCCCCACACCATTACACCACCACCACCAGCCTGCACAGTGGTAACAAGGCATGATGGATCCATGTTCTCATTCTGTTTACGCCAAATTCTGACTCTTACCATTTGAATGTCTCAACAGAAATCGAGACTCATCAGACCAGGCAACATTTTTCCAGTCTTCAACTGTCCAATTTTGGTGAGCTTGTGCAAATTGTAGCCTCTTTTTCCTATTTGTAGTGGAGATGAGTGGTACCCAGTGCATAATTGCATTAATGAGATATTGAACAGGTGTTCCTAATAATCCTTTAGGTGAGTGTATAACTCCGGCCTTAGGCCAACCTACAACCACAGAAGTCGGGGGAGGGGAGGGCTTATATACAGAAGAAATAACAACCAAATATTTATACATTTTTCAGGATTATTTTGAAAGGCCATATAAAATGCTGTTTTTTAAATGTACATCCATATACATTAAATAAATTGAGCGGTACATTTACGTTGCCTATCTCTACAGCTTGCGCTGTCTTGCTCAGTCACGGCAAAAAGCATTTGCTATTTCTCTGTCACACACTCAGCGTAAACCACGTGTTAAAGGAAAATTCCAGATTTGGCATTACGATAGTGATTCCAAATGATTAATTACGCTCATATCACTTGACTTCTACATATCTACTAATAGTGAGTACGTAAAATATATCGTTACTACTTTTATATACTGTTTCAAGCTGTGAAGACTTGAAACAGCATTCATGGTACCGTTCTGGGGAACGGTGCTACTCAGATTACACCAAGTGAACAAGTATGTGCAAAACGTAGAAACTGATGTTTTGAAAGTTGCCGAAGTTCTCCAATCATTAATAAAGTTCTTGATAGAACTGCGAGAACAGTTTGATTTATATGAGGAAAAAGCTGTCAACATTTCTAAAAAGTAAGTATATGAGCGTGATGAAAAGCGTTAGATTCTGAGGAAACTGCAATCTGGTGAGATACGTGATGGTGAAGTTCATTTAAGCAGGCGTGACAACTTTCGAATGAAATACATTTCTAATGATAGCTGACAACCTTAAAGCAGAACTTGAGAAAAGGTCAGTTGCCTACAAAGAGTTCGGTGAAAGATTTGGTGCTACAGTATTACAAAATTCTGGTCGCTGACTTCTCCTGAACTTGAAGAAGAGGGAAGAAACCTGCTTTGATTTTCAAAGATGATCTGGAACCTGCTCTATGTGATGAACTTGTCCGTCTGAAATCTCACATAACTGATTGCAACATTGGGACTAAAAACCCCTTAGCACTTTGCAAGTGGCTACGAGGAAAAGGACTACAAACAGTTTATCCAAACATTCACATTTTTTTAAGAATGTCTGTCTGCACGCCAGTGACGAATTCCTCGGCTGAAAGGTCTTTTTCTTCTCTGAAAAGAATCAAGGATCATTTAAGATCTACGATGCAGCAAAATAAGCTGAATGCCCTTGCAGTTCTTTGCATTGAAGCAGATTTAACAAGACCTGTCGACTTCAATGAAACAACAGAAGCCTTTTCATGGACAAAAGCACGAAGGAAGAAATTCTAGTAGGTATTTAAGACGACTTGAAGAAATTTGATGGAAAGTTTTTTTGTAGGTGTTAATATTATGCAATTTCATAAGTAGTGTAGAAGTGTAGTTTTGAATTCAAAATACAATGTGGTTCAAAGATTATACAGATTTTAAGTGGTTATATGTTTCAAAAATAAACTATTAGATATTAAATTGAAAAATATAAATTAACTTTTTTATTGCAGAATTATGTGCTTTGGCCTAGGGTGTAGAAATGTGTAAATCCAGCCCTGAGTGTGTGAATGTTTCCCCTGAGGGTGGTCCAGTGCCCCATGCTGTGCTGCTTTGTGTTCAATGATGCCTGGATAGGTTCTGGCCCCTTTGACTGGGTTTGAGGATGGATGGATGACATTAATAAAATATCTTACTGCTCTGCCTTTCAAAATCTCTAATAAAGAAAACACGGCAAAAGAAAGGAGCATGTGTTTGTGTTTGTTGTATTTGTTGTGTTTAATTTATTTGACCTTTCTGTAGTACTTTGGATTACAATGGTATTCCAAAGAACCAACATACAGTGTCCATAAAAAGTCACCCCTGAAATTTTTTACATTTTATTGTTATACAGCTTTGAAAAACAAATGGATCTAACTTGGCTTTTTGGCGATGATTAACAGAAAAAGACTTTTTAATGCCAAAGTGAAAACGGATTTCTCCAAAGTAGTCTAAATGAATTACAAATATAAAACAAAATAAATTGATTGCATATGTATTTACATCACTGGTGCTGCCAGGTGTTTTAAGAAATCACATATTTTGCAGAATTCACTCGAGCTCCATATGCTCCATAAGCATAGAATTATCAATCCATCCATTATCCAACTCGCTATATCCTAACTACAGAGACACAGGGGTCTGCTGGAGCCAATCCCAGCCAACACAGGGCGTAAGGCAGGAAACAAACCTCGGACAGGGCACCAGCCCCCCACCGCAGGGCATGCACACACACACACCAAGCACACACTAGGGACGATTTAGAATTGCCAATGCACCTAACCTGCATGTCTTTGGACTGTGGGAGGAAACCCATGCAGACATGGGGAGAACATACAAACTCCATGCAGGGAGGACCTGGGAAGCAAACCCAGGTCTCCTAACTGTGAGGCAGCAGTGCTACCCACTGCGCCACCATGCCACCCGCATAGAATTATTCAACTCAAAATTATATATCAAGCACATCTGTCTCACTTAAAACTGTCCAAAATGTTTCCAGGGCAAGATCAAACCTGCGAATGTTGCAATCAAGTTCCAGCCTCATTGGGTCACATGTTTAGGGTGTGCACCAAATTAACATCATTCTGGACTAAAATCTTGAAATGCCTTTCAGACAGCCTCAGAGTCATAATCACTGCTAACCCATTAACAGCTGTGTTTGGTGTATTTCCAGATGGGCTTCAAGTGGAGAAGGACAAATAAACTGTATCTGACTTATCTTGCTCAGTTGGAAGAATCCCAACTCTCCTGTTCTAAGTCAGTGGGTAACTGATGTTATATACTATCTGAAACTGGAAAAAATCAAATTCTCACTTAGGGGATATGTACAAAACGTTTTCAAAACCTGGCAGGATCTAAACAATAACCATTTAAAATAAGCATTTAAATTGAGGAAACAGGTTCTTTCCCTTTTTTTTACTTCATTTATCTTTATTAATTTATTATTTTATCTATTCATGTGTCTTTACTAGCTTAAAGTTTTTTACTCTGCTGGCCTAGCTCTTATTCTTAGGGGTGGAGGTTGATTTGTTTCGAACCTTTTTCATTTTTTTTTCTTTTTGTAAAACTTGAGTTATGTGTATGGAGTGTTATTTGATTTTAATAAATTCAATAAAATAAAAAAGAAATTACATATTTTGTTACATGGAGATCAATTGACTATAGTCAAGGGGTTTCACTTGATTACAGTATAAATGCATCTTATCTCGAAGGTCCAACTTGTGGTGAGTCAATATTGTGGCATAACCTGCACTATAAAGACAAAAGAAGACTCCCAAGTAACTCGGTGAAAAGATGACTGAAAAACTCAAGTCAGGGGATAAATACAAGAAAATATCCAAGTCACTGAATATCCCTAGGAGTCCAATTAAATCAGTCATGAAGAAAGAATAGAGTTTGGCAAGAATGTAAATCTGCCAAGAGCAGAACGTCTACAAAAATTGAGTGATCGTGCAAGAACGCAAGTGAGGCCACCAAAAGACCTAGGATAACTCTGGATTGGAAATGAATGGGAAGTGCATTTAGGAAAGAAACCAGAAAGCAGTTTTTCACATAAAGAGTTGTGGGAATCTGAAACAAACCTCTGAGTCAGGTTGTTGAAACAGAAACCTCAATGGGATATTGGGACAGCTTAGCTATTAGCTAAACAAACTGGCTTGATGGACTGAATGGTCTCCTCCGTTTGTCAAATTTCTTATGAAGGAGCTGCCCAAGTGCTTCACAGCTATATGGGAAGGAGAAAGTCACTGTTTAAAAAAAATGCAGAGAGAATTTTCCAGAAGTTACATGGGTGACTCTAAAGCTAGCTGGAAGATGGTTCTATGATTTGAAGAGAACAAAATTGAGCTTTTTGACTATCAGACTAAAGGCAATGATTAAACAAAGCACATTTTCAAAAACACACATCCCAGCCATGAAGCAGCATGGTGAGGCAAGTATCCTGCTGTGGGGACGCTTTTGCACAGCAGGCCCTGTGAGGCTTGTGAGGGTCGACGGTAAAATGAATGCGGCAAAGTAAAGGGAAATCCTGGAGGAAAACATGAAACAGTCTGCAGGAAACCTACACCTTGGGAGAAGATTTGTATTCAAGCAAGACAAAAACCCCAAGCATATAGTCAAATCTACAGAGGAATGGCTTAAAAACAACAATGTTAATGTCCGGAAGTGGATGAGGTAGATTCCAGATCACAATTCAAGTGACAATTTGCAGCTGGACTTTATAAATGCTGTTCACTTACAATCCCCATGCAATCTGACAGATCTGGATCAAAACAGAATGGGAAAAAGTGCAGAGTCCAGATGTGCAAAGCTGCCCACACACACTCAAGGCTGTCATGGCTGCCAAAGGTACGCCTACTAAATACTGAATACTTATGCCATTAATTACTTTGTGTTTTGTATTTGTAACTAAGTTAGAGTATTTCAAAGACACCTGTTTTCACTTGGACATTATAGAGTCTTTTTTCTGTTGATCAATGTCAAAAAGCCAAATGCAATCTACTTAATTCAATGCTGTATAATAATAATAAGGGAGTGAATACTTTTTATAGGCATCACACTTGAAGCTGTATATCATACAGTATTGCCTGAATACAATCTGAAGCCCAAAACCATTAATAGATTCCTTAGTTGACATTAAGTTTAGTTACATTTTCAACTGAAATAGAAACACAGAACGTTTTAAATCAGTTTCCGAAGAAGAGAAACAAAACATTCTATATGTAATTCATCTGCCTATTGTCCTTACTAATAGTGAACAAGTTGGTGTCTACTTTCTAATAAATGCAAACCTTTCTGTGTTTTCAATGTCTGTGGAAACCTGCCAGGAATACTGATGGTAGTCTATTGGTGAGGATGATGTATCTTCTAATATTGGGATTTCTGAGCTTTCCTCCATTTTGCAGTCTAAAATCTTCGGAAGAGTGCTGGCCTCCTTTCCTGCAAAACAAAGTTTACATGAATAAAAATATGACAAGAACAGTTTAATCAAACACCTTTCTGGAGCACTAGGCATGCCATTCCATACCATACAATAATAATACCGTCTCTCTCTTTCTTCTTCTGAAGACAGTGTTAGCTCTAATATGTCACTGTTGTTCCAGTAACCTCATGAATGTTTTCTTCACCTACTATTTGATTAGATTGCTGTGCCCTTATTTAATTGAAGGTCAAAATGGAGATGGGTAATTAAATATTAATTTCTTTTGTCATGGAACAATTAAACATGCTCAATTTGATATTGTACAACACAAACAAAAAACAAAAGATAAGTGTGTGCTTCGTCAGTCTGCCATCTTTCCTTGCCTTATTATTTTTTTCTTTAATCCAAAGATATGTTGAGAATGACAAAAAAATGCTGTAGTGTGTTGCACACAAAATATCTTTTTTTTTTTTATTCCATGAATTGCTGTTTACTGATGTCTGTGTTGTGAAGAGTGACAGCCTGTATTTACAGGAACCAAATTTGGATGGCAACCAGTTTAAATGCACCAATTAGGATGCAGTACAACATTTTTAAACTTATGATCATTATAATTGTTTAATACTGTATTTATATCCAGCATGTGTTAATTTATCTTATACAATAGGCAATAATACAGGTACCCCATACATGGTTGGTTCCTGCCTTGTGTCTAAGAATCCAGGGATAGGCAGTGGCTCCTCACATCCCTGACCTGGATAAGTGGATAAGAGCATGGATGGATGCAGGTATATAATATTTTAAATATATATGATGATATTCTGGTACATAATATACAACACTATATATATATCTATATATATATATATATATAGATATATATATATATATATATATTCACAATATTCATGTACAGTAAATGATTCAGTGATCTTCCTTGCCACCCTTTCTGACCTTGGCATCAGTGCGACTGCCCTCAGGTATTTTGTGTCCTGGAGAGAAGCGCTGTCCAGGGCGCACCAGGCAAGCAGAGGGGTGTTCCAAGGATTGGTGCTAGGACCTCTCCTCATCTCTCTATATGCCACCTCATTAGGCCCCTTCATCCAGTTCCATGGTTTCTCATATCAGTTTTACAGCAATAATTTGAAGCTGTGCCCTAATGGTTACCACATGGTATCAGCTAGAATCTCTGCATGTTTGAATTATATCTCAACCTGGGTGAAGGAACACTGTCACCAGGTCAATCCAGCAAAGACAGATCTCTTTGTTATCCCATCCAGTTAATTTATTCAACACTCCATGTCTGTTCAGTTCAGTTCATTACCACTAATGCCCCCCAAGTCAGTATACAGGCTTGTGGTGGTGATCGACAACCAGCTGTCCTTAAGTGACCATGGCACTAAAGTCTATCAGTCTTCAAGATTCACTCTGTATAAAATCCACAAGATAAGACCATATATAACTGAGTCTACAGCCCAGCCCTGGTCCAGGAATTGATCTTGTCATGTCTTGACTACTGTAAATCTCTGCAAGCGTTACCAAGTTGCTGTAGATGATTAAAAATGTAGTGGCCTGTCTGGTACTGTAATAGCACATGTTGAATTCAAATCCTTGATGCTTGCCAAATGAGGTAGTCAATGGGCCAATATATATATATTGTGGACTATAGCCGGCAGTTTATCTCAGCCAAGACCCCCAAGCCGCCAGATGGTGTCCTCCCTGCAACATGGAGATGCCCCGAATTCCTGCATGGCATCATGGACTATGGAGTTTTAATACACAGCCCTGCTGAATAACGTCGGGGCCACCAGGGGACGCTGCAGGGAGGCACAAAGACGTTTATTTTCCACACAGCCCGGAAGTACATCCCAGTCACATGGTTGGAAAAAATAAAGTGCTTCCGGGCTGACGAAGAAAAGGAGTTTTCACCTGACCTGGAAGTGCTGGATAGTCACATGGACTGAGGGGTCAGAAGCACTTCCGGGTCAAGGACTATTTAAAGGACTGTGGGAGATCCCAGGGTTGAGCTGAGCAGGGAGGAAGGGTGGCAACGTGTCTGGGAGAGTGGAGGATTTATTGATTACTGAGTGGAGGGGGCTTTGTGCACTGTATAGTTTGAATTAATAAAATATTTGGACTTTTATCTGGTGTCTGGCATCTGATGTGAGGGTATGACAGCACCCCCTATCTGTCTCTCTCGCTCTCTCTCTCTCTTTCTCTATATATATATACTGTATATACACTCACCTAAAGGATTATTAGGAACACCATACTAATACGGTGTTTGACTCCCTTTCGCCTTCAGAACTGCCTTAATTATACGTGGCATTGATTCAACAAGGTGCTGAAAGCATTCTTTAGAAATGTTGGCCCATATTGATAGGATAGCATCTTGCAGTTGATGGAGATTTGTGGGATGCACATCCAGGGCACGAAGCTCCCATTCCACCACATCCCAAAGATGCTCTATTGGGTTGAGATCTGGTGACTGTGGGGGCCATTTTAGTACAGTGAACTCATTGTCATGTTCAAGAAACCAATTTGAAATGATTCGAGCTTTGTGACACGGTGCATTATCCTGCTGGAAGTAGCCATCAGAGGATGGGTACATGGTGGTCATGAAGGGATGGACATGGTCAGAAACAATGCTCAGGTAGCCCGTGGCATTTAAATGATGCCCAATTGGCACTAAGGGGCCTAAAGTGTGCCAAGAAAACATCCCCCACACCATTACACCACCACCACCAGCCTGCACAATGGTAACAAGGCATGATGGATCCATGTTCTCATTCTGTTTACGCCAAATTCTGACTCCATTTGAATGTCTCAACAGAAATCGAGACTCATCAGACCAGGCAACATTTTTCCAGTCTTCAACTGTCCAATTCTGGTGAGCTTGTACAAATTTTAACCTCTTTTTCCTATTTGTAGTGGAGATGAGTGGTACCCGGTGGGGTCTTCTGCTGTTGTAGCCCATCCGCCTCAAGGTTGTGTGTGTTGTGGCTTCACAAATGCTTTGCTGCATACCTCGGTTGTAACGAGTGGTTATTTCAGTCAAAGTTGCTCTTCTATCAGCTTGAATCAGTCGGCCCATTCTCCTCAGACCTCTAGCATCAACAAGACATTTTCGCCCACAGGACTGCCGCATACTGGATGTTTTTCCCTTTTCACACCATTCTTTGTAAACCCTAGAAATGGTTGTGCGTGAAAATCCCAGTAACTGAGCAGATTGTGAAATACTCAGACCGGCCCGTCTGGCACCAACAACCATGCCACGCTCAAAATTGCTTAAATCACCTTTCTTTCCCATTCTGCCATTCAGTTTGGAGTTCAGGAGATTGTCTTGACCAGGACCACACCCCTAAATGCATTGAAGCAACTGCCATGTGATTGGTTGATTAGATAATTGCATTAATGAGAAATTGAACAGGTGTTCCTAATAATCCTTTGGTTGAGTGTATATACATACATACTATGGGGCTTCTCTCGCCAACCCCTTTCCCCCTTCACCAGCGCTACGCGCCGTTGTGAAGAGGGGGACTGAATGCACCGCAAGGAGATACGGATGCTCCTCCAAAACCCCTCTTAAACGGTGATACAATGGGAAACAAATAAAAAATTTTTTTACCTCCTCTTTGCTTGATCAGCTGGTGGCTTGCTGCTGCATAATCTGCATTTCGTGCCGCACTTATAACATTTAAAAGCCTGTACAACTTGTTTGCACAAATGCAATCTTTACTTTCATTTTTTGAGACTTTTGTATTTTCCTACTTCTAACCTGCTCTGCATGTGTATCACAGGACTTCCAAAGGTTGTAAGTATGACCTGACTTGTCCATCTCATGGGAAGTGAAAGTGTCTCTCTGTCTCTCTTCAAAAGGTCTCGTCGCAGAAAAAAAGCCTTGTATCGTTGCAACATTTTTTTATAATATATATACAGTAATCCCCAACCTATTGCGGAAGTTACGTTCCAGACCCACCCGTGATAGATGAAAATCCGCGATATAGAAAGACCACATTTTTTTTTATAGTTTAAGCCTTAAAATACCCATCCCACACGCTTTAAACACATGTAAACTTATTAAAACACACTTTGTAAACACATATGATATATGGATGACGGGCTAAGGATATTAGTAACATCTCTCTATTATAAAACCTTTTAACTTCATGCAAGAGCAGGCAGAGAGACAGGATAAGAGCTGCTGTACAGGCTTTTAAATGACAGAGCGACAAGATGAAAAAGCATCTTGGCAAAATATACTACCGTTCTCCTTATTGTGCATTCAGCTCCCCCATTCCCAACATGAAGTGGCAGGAGCGTAGCGCGCCTCCGGGTTGGTTTGAGCGAAGGGATTGTGACCAGATTCGAGCACTTCTCCTTAGTGTGGGTTCAGCCCTCACACCCCCTTCAGAATGCGCAGAGCGACAAACAGATCAGACATCTTAGCAGAAGCAGCACAAAGCCAGTAGCTGATCTGTCCACGTCTGCTTAGCGTGAGTTCAGCTGCCACCCTTCACAAAGAGAGCGTCAGAGACGCAAAGTGAAAAAAGGAAAGCTGCTGTACAGGCTTTTAAGTGATTGACGCAAAGCGCAACAAGCACAACACACAGCTGGCCAGCAGCATCAGCAAGACACCAGCTGAACTGATCGCATCTCTTTAGCGTGTGTTCAGACCCCCCTTCACAAAGCGAGCAGCGTTAAAAGTACTACGAGAAAGAGATTTAACCACGTCCGGGCAGGAAATAAAGGAAAAATATTGTTTTTACAAAACTTTTAAAGTAAAAATGAAAATAATGCATATGTAACAATTCCTTTGAAAATAACACTCTTTAAATTGTTTTTCCGGTAAACCAAACCGGGGGTGGGTGAGCGAAGTGAGCAGGGAGCGGAGCCCCCTAGTAATAATAATACTATTAATAAATCCGCGATGTAGCGGAGACGCGATAGCTGAACTGCGATATAGCAGGGGATCACTGTATATATTCAGAGTGAGTCAAAATTACGTTAACACTGGAACGGCGGAAACAATTTATTCACAAAACATACTTCATATGTGCAAGATGATTTACAGGAATGTTTCAACCTGTTTGCCATCAAGTTCAACATTTGTACCATATGTGGCACATAAATTGTTAACAAAAATTGCATGTAAGTATATACATAGCAGTACCATTGGTATTAACATAATTTTGACTCACCCTGTAATAAATATAAATATATATATTGTGACGGACAGCCGGGTCCCATACCCGGTCAGGACGCCCCTGCTACATATGTTCCGGGGGAGCCATCATGGACAGCTCATTACCTCCCCCGGGATGCTAGGTGTCAGCCTCCCTGGCCAATGTTCATTTCCCACTCTCCCACGTGGCTCTCTGGGACATGGAGTCCTCTACAGCCTGGTTGGGAGAGGGGGTGGCTGCTAGGGGGTGCTGCCACGGCTCAAGAGCCCCACCAGGAGGTGCAATTAGGACCAGGTGGTCAAGTACCTGGAACACTTCCGGGTGGGGTATAAAACGAGCCAGCCTCCACCACTGGGTAGCCAGAATCGGGAGGAAGAGGACGAGGTTGCCTGGGAGGAGTGGTGGTACCAGAGAGGGAAGAGTATTGCTTGTGCTTTGGGACTGTGTTTGGGCTGTGTGGCACGGGGAAGACGTGTCACACAGCTGAAGAAAAATAAAAGCCTGTGTGTTTTTGTACATGTGCCTCTGCATGGTCTGTGCCGGGTCGGGTGCTATATAGCGCCTTTTACAATATATAGACACCAGCTGAACCGATCGCATCTCTTTAGCGTGCGTTCAGACCCCCCCTTCACAAAGCGATATATATATATATATATATATATATATATATATATAGTGGTGAGCGTCTGGGGGTTGTACCCAGCCAGGACGCCCAGAAGGACCAGAGGAAGGCTTACGCCTCCTCCCGTATGTGAGCGGGCGACCGCCCTGGTGGTTTTGGGGACCATGGGTACGGAGCTTGGAAGCTCAACCCTGTAGGGGCCCGTGGTCACCGGCAGGAGGCGCCTGGATGCCTGAGGAGCCCTGGCCCTCGGCATTCCGCCACACCTGGAAGTGCTGGGGAGAAAGAAGACCAGGGACACCCGGAGTGCTTCTGGGTGCGTGGCTTGTACTTCCGCCACACTGGGGAGTGCCGGCAGAAGCTTATCAGGAGGCACCTCGAGCTCGTCTAGGTGTGAATTAAACGGGCCGCCTCCCTCCATTTGATGGCTGGAGTTGGGTGGAAGAGGACAGAGCTCAGAGGAGAGAAGTGGAGGCAGTCAGGAGAAGAGAAAAGGCATTGGGAGAAACCAGGACTTGAGGGGTGTTTGGTGCTGCGGCACTGGGTTTGTGTGTATTCATTGTACATTTGTAAATAAACGTGTGTTGGGTGACAAATAATGTCTGCCTGTCTGTGTCTGGCCTGTTCCCACAATATATATAAGGTCTGTGAATCAATGAAATAATTTAACTAAACTAATTGCATAAATGAACGTAATTAACTGCATCTAACATTAAAACATGAAATTATAAAGTTAACACATAAATCATGAAGTAAATACAAACTGTGTCATAAAATGAATGTAGAATCAACACAAACAAATTAAAAAAAAAAATAATGGCATAGTTTAAACTTAAACAATGACCTTAAACCTGAACTTCTAACAAAATACTACTTGAGCAAGTACAACCTAAATTTGAATGCCTTCCTAAGAGGCAAGCTGAAAAAAGGCAATAAGAAAACTAGGCCAAAGTATTAATTATCAGATTGGCATAGCATATGAGACACAGACGTGTCCAAGTAAAAATGAAACAATCAAAATGACTGTTGACTTTGAATGCACTACTGAAGACTGATTTAACACTAGAATTACCAGAGCCTACGAAAAAACTTGTAGATCCGGCCCACCTTAAATCGCTTCTCACCTCTCCGTCATTTGTCATTTAAATGGGTTGATAAGCAGCAAACAGCAAGCAGTCTGCTGTCACATCCTGACTGGCGCACAGTTTTCTCAGCTCAAGTCTGTTTACCTGCGTGTCAGTTGCTTGGAGTTGTATAGAGTGAGAAGTCAAGCAAAATGACACCTTTTATAAATACTATATCGTTATTTGGAACACTTGCATTTCATGTGTTTTCCGTGTCTACAACAATCTATGCACAGTAAACACACAGAAACGTTTTTCATGTTTTAGTAATGATTGACAAAATGTAGACATGAAGTGAATAATGTGTGAAGCCAGAAGTCCAAATATCAAAGAAACACTTTCACAAAAGGTACAAATACAACAGAACAAGTGCGCTTTTATTCAAAAATATAACTGCAGGAAAAAAAGCCACGTTAGCGTGCAATATTGACACGCATTTACTGCCTCGGTGGCACAATGGTATTAACTACTGACTGGTAATCAAAAGGTCACGTGTTTGATCCTGCACGACTCCGTTTTGAGAAGTGAACTGCTCTTATTCTTACTATTTTAGACTAAAAACATACATTTGATTTCAGTCAGTCTGTAACAGCCAGTATAAAAGTATGATACTTGTAAAGGCTAGCTTTTTTTTTCTTTTTAAATTCAGTTTCATTCTCTCATTCGCGTTCACGATCCTACCCTACCTCCCACCCCATCTGACACTGCTGTTTTCACATAAAGAGGCGCTATAGCTTGAATGTTATTTATTTGGATCACATAAAGCCACACTATAGCTCGCATGTTATTTATTTTAAACCTTTAAATGAAAATGATAGTATATAAATATGGTACTGGATGTGGATGTTTATGTAATTCTTTAGGTACGCACTTAACATTTTTGTATTATTGTTTTGTAATGGCAAAAAAAAACAATTTCAAGCACTGCCTGAGACGTGCTGGCCCGGGGATGCAGCAATATTTTTTAATGCTTTAAACAGGCCACATTAATCTCAAAAATGAATATGGATATTAATATAAGCATTTATATACATTAATGATTTCCTCTGCTTCTTCTCGCCCATTCAGATCTGTTGATGAACGCTGTCTCATGATAGCTCATGTGTAGCTCCTAGCTGATGGTAGCTGTTGCCCACCTCAATTTAAACTATTAAATCCTCCAATGTATTTAAGAAGCGTTTGTAGATTTTTTTTTTTTTTTTTGGTAAACTAATGTTAGAGGTTTTTGTATTGTAGGAGTTGCAACTTCCTTGAATTTTCTTCTGAGCTGTCCCCTTGTAATGATCAATTATGAACTGTTCCTTCATTGTGTAACTCTTATTCCTAAACAGCCCACAGACTGACATTTGCTCAATTATGTTGAACTCTTTTGTAGGTCACTTTGAATAAAAGTGTCTGCTAAGTAAATAAATGTAAATGATTATACAGTATGTATGTGGATTGCCATGTGAAGAACTGGTGCCCAAAGGCTGCTTCTTTGTCTTGTACCCAATACTGGCACAATAGGCTCCATTTGGATTAAGAAGGTTGAAGAACGTTATACAGTGCTATGTGACGTGTTTCTACCGTGCCTCTTGGGATCTATACCACGTGCTGTCTGGGAAACATCAATGCCTGGGGCCTTCCATCTTGACTGAAGAATGTTAACGTGGATTAATTCAGTGGAGTCTGACTCATTTGTGAATATCTTGCTGTACTTTAATTTGATAAAAAGTTTTGACCTTCATGCTTTTGTTTCCTAATTTTTTCTTATTTAGATCTTTTTGTGGGTTTTAATAGTTTAAAGGAGAGACACTGACAAACATCATCAGAATTTAATGGTCAAAACCATGACTCTGAAGGCACATTAACAATCGGTCAATCCACTTAACTATTCAGGGTTACAAAAGAAGTTGAGACCTTTGATGAAACACTGAGTGAAAGGAATGACCTGAGATCTGATGTGGAGGCAGTCTACAAAAAAGTGCATGGAAAAAACAAGTGAATTAATTACAAAATGGCATTCTGTGTATACAGAAGGGAAGGGAATCTGTTATTAATTGGGAGCAATGGTGGCTTATTTGTAAAAATGGACACATTTTTAAAATTTTTAATTAACTTACTTCCAAGACATAAAACCAAGGTCCTGACTTTTGGTGGTTGTAAAAGATCCTTGTGCATCTTTCATAAAGAGTTGGCCGTTTCCAGGCTAAATGCCCTAACATGGCATCATCTTTCTGGCCCCTTAATCATCTCCTGACACCTTAAGGGCTAACTATCTCCCTCACCTCTTTGCCACCTAATAACTAATGTGTGGTGAGCGTATTGGTGTAAAATGGCTGCCATTGCATCATCCAGGTAGATGATACACATTGATGGTGGCTGGAATGGCTGCCCTATCTGCCCCTATCTATATAAAGTGTTCTGAATGTCTTGAAAAGCGTTAAATAAATGCAATGTCTTCTTTTTGTTCTTTGTAAACTCAAACTTGATACAGTTTATATTCACCATCTCCTAATAGAAACATAAATGATATACTGAATTTAATCCACCCATCCATTATCCAACCCGCTATATCCTAACTACAGGGTCACGGGGATCTGCTGGAGCCAATCCCAGCCAACACAGGGTGCAAGGCAGGAAACAAACCCCAGGCAGGGCGCCAGCCCACTGCACGGTGCACACACACACAAACACACACACCAAGGACAATTTATAATCTCCAATGCACCTAACCTGCATGTCTTTGGACTGAGGGAGGAAACCGAAGGAAACCCACGCAGACACGGAGAGAACATGCAAACTCCATCTTCTGTTTCAATCTCCCCCCTTATTAAATATGTCACCCGCTGCAAAGGGCATACTGCTTTTGACACAGTGGGCTCATCACAAATCCTTGTTTCCCCAGGACCCGGGAAGCGAACCCAGGTCTCTTAACTACGAAGCAGCAGTGCTACCCACTGCACCACCGTGCTGCCCACTGATTTTCATATAAAGGATAAAATACTGATAGTGCTAAAGCATTAAGAAGTGACCATTCCGAGGACAGTACAGTGAGGTCAGTGGTACTTTGTTAAAAAAAAAACAAAAAAAAAAACAACAATAGCCATATCCTAAACATAAAGGAAATTTTTTTTAACCCAGAAGCAGCTTGTTCTCCGACTTTAAATGTGTCCAGGACATGTGAGGTCCTGGGGAAACAAGGATTTGTGATGAGCCCACTGTGTCAAAAGCAGTATGCCCTTTGCAGCGGGTGACATATTTAATAAGGGGGGAGATTGAAACAGAAGCTGTTTCAAGAGCACCGAAGTGTAGTACACGGTAGCTTGAGAGGCTGGAAGAACACTATGTTAGCTAAGCAGGCCATGACACTCATTTTTCACTCTGTATGGGGGCTGGAAAAAGTCATGCTGTAAGTCTTAACCAAGGAGGAATTCAATCTCTGGTGGGATCCGCATGAATGGTCACATTTTGATTTACTGTATTTGTAACACAGTAATGCAATAAACCCATCAGTCTTTATTTTGTAAAGTTCATAGCAACAATATATAACAAAATGCAAAGCATAAATAAGAAATAAACACACACATTTAACATTACATTCTCAAATCCACTTAATCAAGGAGTAGACAGGGCACTAGAGACAATCCCAACAGCATCAGACAAAAGGCAAGAAGCAATGGATGGATAAGTGACCACTCCATTGCAGGGTCCACTCGTGAACACACACACACACACACACACACACACACACACACGCACACCCCCACACACACACTGGTGCTCATACTACTATAGTCTACATGCACATTGTTGTCAAGAGTGCCCATGTTAGTCGACTATTAACAAGGCTTGCTCAAACCTTACGTCTATAAATGTACATCACATAGTAAGTTACTGTTACCATGTTGTAGTCAAGCATAAGCTTAAGCACAACGCCTGCACTAAATGAATAGTAGTAAAGAAGAAAAAAATGAACTGAGTTGAACTTGCTGCTGTTAAATAACAGTGCAAACAGAATGACTGTATTAAAGATATGCAAGAGAATTCATTTGTTTTTCTGCAGACTTCCACTCCTAAACAGCAAGCCTTTACTGTTCAGATCCATTCCTATAGCAACAGCAGGTGGGAAGAGGTCAAGGGCACTGAATCTTTGATGGTTTTATTCTGCACCTGATGCTACAGGGATGGGCTCCATGACCGTGAACTGGATTGAGCATCTTCTACTGTATAATGGATGAACATTCACAAATTGTTAGTTTTTGAACAGAAACAATGTTGTGTTGAATAGGCTTTTCTTGTTTGAAAGCTTGTGCTCTGTTTTTAGGGGCAGCCACTCAATAATCATTTCTACATGTAATAAGATGGCTTCACTAATACATTAGTCAGTTCCAAGAACCTCTCTACCCTCATTCATGAGGAAGACACCAAGGTAGTTTCTTTCTTCCACTTTTGTAAGCTAGTTAGTGGTAAGACCAGCAATGATTTATGGAGCAAAGACATGCACAGTAAAGGGAACTCAGGAGAAAAAGCTAATTATGGCAGAAATTAGAATGTTAAGATGGATGTGTGGAGTTACACAAAAGGATAGCATAAGAAATGAGACAATCAGAGGTGCAGCGAAGTGGGAGAGATTATTTAAGAAAATACAGGAAAGTAGGCTGAAGTGGCAGGGACACTTGATAATCAGAGACAATGAATATGTGGGCAAAAGAGTGACGGGAATGGAAGTACAAGGGAAGAGAAAGTGAAGGAGGCCAAAGTGGGGGTGGATGGATAAACTAAAAGAAGATCTGAGAGACAAGATCTGACTGGTGAGGAAGTGCAGGACTGAGCTGTTTGGAAAAGGTTGATCAGGCACATCAACCCCAAACAGAAGTGGGAAAAGATGAAGAGGAGGAAGAAGAAGAATAACTTGTTAAAGCTGTAATTTCTCTTTTACCTGTTATGGTGCTCTGAGCTTGCGCTCAGTGGAGGGCACTGCACAAAAATAAAAATTAAACCACAAGCAACCTATAGGTACCAGTCTGCGAATATCATAAATTAAAATTATGTAGATTTGGGACAAGTTCAAAATTCTGTATAATATTTTAAACTGCGGACACATATCTCCACTGTATAATCAAAGTTTTGTGATGGACTACATAAATATACAGCTTGAGGCTCAACTCATCCTCCTGTACACTGCAGAGTCATTTTTCTTCTCCAACTCCTTTTTGTTCCTTTTCACACTGTTAAGTCTAGAAAAGCACATTATTGCTTTATAAAATTTCAATATTGTTATTGTTTCACTCATTTTCGTAGCATGCTTATTATAGTTCAGGGTCAGGAGATTACAATTATGATTGCAGAGTTTACATTATGTTTTAATAAAAACCAAATAATATGAAATAATATTTTACAGTCGCAGCTGCTGACAAAGGTTGCGGTTCCTAGAAGTCTTAAATTGGTATCATCTGGTACAAAAATATATGGCTGGATGTTTTGACTGTCATTACAATAATTAATATAATGCCGAATAATATTAATTATTAGCATCCATTCAGTTCAATTCAATTAATTTTTGTATAGTGTATTTCACTGAGTACAGGCTATGAGAGATGGACAAATATTTACAGCTACATAAAATACATTGGATTCAGAGAATATTCAGACCTGTTCACTTTCTGCACACTTTACTGTGTTTTAGATTTAATCTTAAATGGATAAACCTGCCATCTGTATACAATAACCCATAACATGAAAACATGGTTTCAGAAATGTCTGCAAATTTATTAAAAATCAAATGCTGCAATCTCTTATTCATTTAAGTATTCAGACACCTAATTAAGTACCTTGTAGAATCCCCTTTAGCAGCAATTAAAGGTTTGAGTCTTCTTGGGTAACTTTCTATGAGCTTTGTATACTTGGATTTGACCATTTTATTCCATTCTTTCTGGCAGATCCTCTCAAGCTTCTTTAGATTGGATGGGGAGTGTCTGTAAACTACCATCTTCAGATCTCTCCACAGAGGTTCTGTAGGGTGTATATCTGGGCTTTGGCTGGGCCACTCAAGGACAGTCACAGACTTGTTCTGAAGCCACTGTCTTGGATGTGTGCTTTGGTTCATTGTTGTTCTGAAAGTCTTTCTAGTTTGAGACTGCGTGCACTGTGGAGCAGGTTTTCTTCAATGACCTTTCTGTATTGTGGCTGCATTCATCATTCCTTTAATTCTGACCAGTCTCCCTGTGCCTGTCTCTGAGAAGCATCCCTGTAACACGATGCTTTCACCACCATGGTTCACCATAGGGATTGTATAATGCAGGTGATGATCAAACATAGTACTAGACAAATCTCAAGGGTAATTAAAGCAAACAGGATGCACCTGACTACAATTTGGAGTGCCACAGCAAATGGTCTGAACACTTATATATAAATGATACATTTCTATGATGTATAGAAAACTTTGCACACCTTTCTGAAAATAATGTCCACTTGAAATTACATCTAGAACAAAATAAAGTGTGCAGAAAGTGATCTAAATACTTTCTGAATCCACCGTATATACAGTTATATATATTAGGTCAGGTCAAGCTGGGGAGCATGCACTGGTACAGAGCATTGACGTACCCACCACATGACGAAACAACTTGGGATCCCGGTTGGCAATCCCCCAAGCAGACAAATGGTCCAATCCCACCATCCAGAAAAGACCATTATCTGCAGCTGGCAGGTGTTACGTGGGCACCCCCATGGCCTGGCCCAGCCACTCAGGTCCTCAACAATGAGGATCCTGTGACCCAGATCACTCTTGGGGAATCGTGCCACATAGTCACAGTGTCATAGCTGACACTCCCTCACAATACAGGTAATGTGCCTCAATCGGGATGTTGTGAGCAACCGCTCATTGAACACAAAGTCAAACAAGCGGTACCCAACGATTGTCAGAAGAGACACAGTACCGATGGAGTCCAGTTTTCGTCTTAGGTCACTGGATACCATCCATATCTTGCAACCATATAGCAAAACAGGGAGCACCAAAACTCTAAAGCAAGAGTTCCCAAAGTGGTCGATATCAACCCCCTGGGGTCAATTTGAACTTTCTAGGTGTCGATAGTTTCCATAAAAAAATTTGGGGGTCAACGACAGCAAAAATAGACCCCTTTACTACTGCTATTTGTTTGTTACTTCAAAATATCTATGATTCCAATAGGTGCCTAATTAATAAGTAAAATAATTCAAAAAAACACTTTTTTGATAAAAACACATTACATACCAAACTTGCGAATGAAAAGGTAAAATGTGTCATTAAATTAGTCACACGTAAGAATGCATGAAAATACACGTAGCACAAACACGTCTGTGCATTGTCTTATCAAACGTATCAAAGCAAGTGCGGGCATGAAAAACCGTTGCATGTCCGCACTTGCTCACGGTGGGACGAGACGACGGATGTTCGATATTAGCAGAATCTATCAGTCTTGTACGGTCATGCTTTTATTAAACACTATAAATTGGTTCGTCTGATGTGACATGTACTTATTTGTGATTTGAACTTTGAATATAATTATTTATTGAGGAGCAGTACTATGAAAAAGAAAACCAGAGGACACAGTTTAGTTATTCGAGTTTGAACAAAAATCTTCTGTTTCACGTAAGTACGTACTTTATTGCTTTTTTTTTTTAATCATAGGGGCTGTCGAAATTGTTTGTTAATAAAAGTTTTTATTTCTTCAGATAATAATACGACTGAACCAAAAAGAAATGCAGACAGTACAGCTTGGACTATTTGTACTTATTTTGAATTTACATATTTATTTCATAAATGTCAAAAATTTAAAAAACTCTGCTCGTATTTTTTTGCTTTAATTTTCGTTAGTGCAGGTTTTGATATTAAATGTTGCACAAGATAATGCCATATTCCATAGTCCTTTGATGTTTTTCAATCATTAATTACAAGTGATTAAAATGAAAAGTTTGATATCTAGTGAAATATTTAATATCAAGTGCAGTACAAATGTATTAATTTGAGTAAGTAAAGTAAATGACTAGGGGGTCGATGGTTTTAAAAGTTTTTGGTAAAGGGGTCTGCGGCAGAAAAAAGTTTAGGAACTCTTGCTTTAAAGACTTGGACCTTCTTCCTTTTGCAGGGACAACGGGAGCACCACACACATATTTCCAGCTACCTCGTGACCCACCATACTCTCCCAATCCATCTACTGACTTCACAGGAAGAGTCACCAGAGACATGAATGTCACTGCCGAGGTAAGTAAATCTCTCTACAGGGTCGACACTCTCTCCACAGACAGAAACACTGCTGATGGCTGTGCCTAAGAGGTCATTAAAGGCCTGGATCTTTGTTTTTATCAAGGACACTTGCAAGGCCAGACACTAAGACTCTTTGCTCAGAAAATCTATAGGTCATACAAAAACACACAAATTACATTAAGCACGTAGTAAAACTCAGCAGTTTCAAATCATGCAAATACAAAGTCCATGAACATTATAATTAGTATGTGGTCAGTTAACAATGAAGAAGAGGAAAACAGACAGTCTGGCAAAGAGTATTCCTGAAGAAAATAAACCTCTTGATGGGTCCAAGTTTCAAATGACCAAGGCCAACTGCCCACCATTATCCCACTGAAGATTCTAAATAAGTACTGTATGTGCCGGACAGTGTAATAAGTGGTAGATTAATTAATTTTACTATGAAATGTCTACACTCCTAATATTTCTGAATCCCAAACCTACAAGGAGTAATAAAATACCAAATAAGCCAAAATCTGGCTTGGGCCTCAGAGGTTTCAAAAGGTTTTGAACTCTTGTCAGCCTATTGGGGTATCTTGGATGCTCGCCAACCTATAAGTACCAATACAAATAAAAACTCCTCTGTCTATCTCTATCTACCTCACATTCTGAACCTTTCTTCTCACTTGACGCACAATTTAAACCTTTGTCCTGCTCACCTCCCAATCCAGGTTCACTGAAGTTCTGTCTGGAAGGAACCTTCAAGCCCTCAACTAGGGGCCACTTCTGGGGTGATTTCCAAAACTAATTATGGTGTCATGAATGTTCTCTGAAACTCAACGGTCTAACCACCTTTTCATCAGCTTTTGGTGCTCCTGGTCACCTTTAATGAGTCAGGAAATCCCTCAGCAGCCTATCCATAATTACGAGAAGGGGCCCAGACATAATGTATTGCAACATTTTGCTGCCACTATCTCGTAATTCTGTGCTCCTGAAGTAATTATTTGCAGGGCACTCTCCGTAAATGCCTGACTTACCACTTATTGATGATACTGCAACAAATAAATTAGCATGGTCAAATACATTATTAAGTGCCCTGAGAGTGGGAAAGGCACTATATAAATAAAATGTATTATTATTATTTATTTGTTACATAACTTGACTTCTTTTAGTGGAGACCTTGTAGTGACTCCTCCCATACTACCCCTGTTGCCTAGAATTCCAGTTTCAACCTGGCACAGCGCTATAATGCTTAGTTTAATGAGATTAATGAGAAATAGCATGCATATTTAGCCTCCTTGTATACCACAACTGCATATAACTTTGCATTTCTTTAAAGTGAAATAAAAGCAAATTATTTTAAATAGATAAGAGCAAAAAAATACCTTTTCGATGAAGCTGAAGGGATCCTAAAAGGCATACTGATTTCAGCATTTCAGTTATGTACATCTCTAGACAGCATTGTAGCTGAATGTAAAGCCTGCAGATTTCAGGATGAATTTCTCCATCTTCAGGGCTGAAATACATTGTTGATAATCATCTTAGAATCTCAGGAAATGTCACAGAAATAGAGGTCATTTAGTCAATTGGCTGTAGTAGCTTATTGATCTGCGAGTCCAATCCACCTGCTTTCTGAAGGACAACAGAGAATAAACCTCAGAAGCAGGGCTGATTAGCCTACTTGAGGATAAGTATGTCTGAAACAAATCTTAAGATTAGCAGAGCTCTTAAGTACATTCAAGTCACTCAATCAAAAGAACATAAATTCAGACAAAGTTCACTTTTTTCTTTAGCTTAATGAATATACTGCAGGGTGAGTCACTTGTTGATGCACGTGAGAAGCATTTTAGACACCTCCATATCTTTCCACTCTCTGTCACCATGAAACACTGTTAATGCATGCAAATACCTGAGGCACAGATAGCAAGACATCATGAGGCAGAACAAAAGAGGAGTCTGTGTTAGAGGGAAAACAGACAAGGCAGATAATTTCTTTCTGTTTTTGCTGTGGCAGGTAATTAAAGAATGTGATAGAGGAAAGGAAAGGATTGCTGACACTCCAACTTTTTTTCTGACCTTGAAATCAAATTACCAAGTTATCTTGGTGTAAATGTGAATCTGAACAACATGTTAGAGGACAACCCTTCTTGTCCTACAAAATCAGAAAGCTTCGTAGTGTCCTTCTCAGTTTTTTAAGAGACTTGCAATGGCAAAAGCTTCAAGTCAGGTCTCCATTTAAAAAACATTCATTCATCCACTACCAGCATTTTACAAAGTTTCTTTTGTGGCTAAGAGTCTCTTGATAGCTAAATAAAACAACCAAGGGGAGTCAAAAATCTATTAGGGGGCATACACGTGGAATCAAGCTGACATTATGTATTTACTCCTATTAGCAGCCTGCCCAAAACCCATTAAATCTATTGGATCTGATTGTTGTATTTAACATAAAATAAATCAATTAATCGCTACATTTTATACTACCTTTCATAAATAGTAAAAAACCCAAGGGGTAGTACTACTAATATAAAGAAATGCTTTAAAGAATCATATACAATGCTGTAAAGCTACAGCCAAACTCATTTAAAGCAAAAAATAACCAAAACATATGGATGAAAATAAATTCCTCAGTAATTTTGGGTTTTCACTGTAAATGGACAGAAAACAATCATCACTTTAAGTTTGCGTAATGATATTAATGGAGCCTCACAGGTACCACATATGGAGAAAACCCAAGGCACTGGCAACCATAGTATGTGTCCAGGTAGTGTGCTGCGGTGGCTAAGGTGCTGAATACCAAAAGGCTGTCAGTTCAATCAATGTGTGACCTGATCATGTCAATTAATCCACTTGTGCTCCAACTATAAAGATCAGAGAAAATAATTGTAATGTATCATTACTGTGTAATTTGCAATGGATAAAGTCAACCACCAAATGTATAAAAATATGAATAATAAGCCAAAATGGTGATCTCTAAGAATGGTGCAGTAATCTACTGTAGATAGAGAAACCCATCGTTCTATAAATGGTAAAAACATAAATTTCACACACCAAAAAATATAAGACAGAATAAAATGAAAAATATCTGCATTTCCTTCAAGCCTTTAAATTAACCTGTGCAAGCAGTTTTCTCCTCTAACTAATCTCAATTTCTCTTTCAGACCTTCATATTAGAACAATCTAGACGAGAACAGCCCATTCAACTCAATAAAGCTCAAATGTCCCATCCACTTAACTCTTCCAAAATAACGTCAAGTATACTTTTGAAGGTCTCTATAGTCCTAATATCTAACACATTTCTTGGCAACTATGTTTCTATGGTCCTCTATGTAAAGAAAACTCCCTAATGTTTGTACAAAATTTACCCTTGACAAGTTTCCAACTGTGTCCTGTGTTCTTGTTAAACTCATTTTAAAGTAACAACTTGGGTTCACTATACTAATTCCCTTCATAATTTAAATACTTCAATCATGTCACCACTTAATCTCTTTCTGCTTAAACTGAAAAGGTCCTTTAATCTTTCCTCATAGCTCATCCCCTGCAGTTCTGGAATCGCACTAATCACACTTCTTTGACATTTTTCTTGTGCTGCTATTTCCTTTTTGTGGCCTGGAGACCTGGTGCCTCATGCATAAACGGTGCGTATGCACAGAAATGTTGTGTAAGAACTTTTCCACGTTCAAATCGCGATGTATAAAATCTACACTTGGCGTAAAGCCACCCACTTTTCCACGGTACCTTATACCATGTCGTACGCAAGTTCTCCGCTCGGTTTTGCAGACAGGCGGCACTTTCGCCAAAGCAGTGCTACTGTTACTGTGTGGTTTATCTTTATTTCTTAGAGCCACATTCCTGCCGCAGCTTTATAAATACACTGAAACTAACCGTATATTGTTTATTAGTGTAATGTATCTGATTGTAATTAACCTGTAACAATATAATGGTCCAGGGAAAAGCCATAGTATTCCAAATACCATAACTGCTTTAGCGTTGTTACTCTCACTGCACCTTTTCTTTCTTCTTTCAGCTGCTCCCGTTAAGGGTTGCCACAGCGGATCATCTTTTTCCATATTACTATCACTGCCCCACTCTGAGTATTTATATCACTGTATCTGAGTGGGGAATCACAGCAGCAGCTGATCGGAAAGAGAAATATCGTTATACAGCATCTAGCACATACTGCCTCAGCCACGGCAAAACGTTTCAAAGCCTTTCCTGTATGGACCTCGTGGTTCAGAAACAGTCAATCAGTCCATCAAGTGCTCCTTGTACAACTGTTTATACTTATAAGTACAATTACCCCACTGTAAACTTGCACTACAGTATAATATTGCACAACCTGCGCCACTTTATAAAGCGCATATTTACATATGATGACAATATCATTTTTAAAATGAAATGCAGCAAAATATGTTGATTATATTATATAGATAAAACTTTAACTTCATTTAAATAATCTGTATTGTTAATTAATAATTAAACATGTGAGAACACGGTTCTGCAGCGCTATCTACTTCACGGATTGATCCTACCTTGTGCTGTATTCTTTGTGGGGCTGACGCAACACTGAAAGGATAGATGGATAGAATAATTAAACTTGTACTACAAAGATATTTCAATGTTCCTTAAAAGTTTTCAAGAATCGTCGTTGTAAGCATACAGATGGCTTAACGTCTATTACAGAGCTGATTGTGTGGCAATTGGGTATGTGGAGAAAGAAAAGTAAGGACAGGAATTGGAGATTAGTACGTTTGAAAGAGACAGTACTGCTATAATAATTTTATCGAAGGTCGCGCACAATCACGCAGGGTATTCCCCTGTTTAATAACATGCTTTAACTCCTATCATCATGAAAAAGCTATCACGTATACATCTCAGAATTTTAATTATTCAGAGAGCTGTAATATCATGAACGTAATGGATTCTGTGTCCTGTCAGAGAAAGAGAAAGCGGAAGCACATAGTGATTCACACACATAGAGCAAAAGATCAAATACAAAACAAAGCATTTAACGTGCTACCTTAATTACGATTTGATTTGAGAAACTGGTTAATTAAATGATTTTAAGATGAAGTTTATGATGTTCTACTTTAATGACAAAATAAACTACGTAATTAAAGTGGAAAATTCGAGATTGAAGTTGACATTTCATGCTTCTTTCCTACTGTGTGCCTTTTTTTTCTCTGTTTCCTAAAAAGCTTTCATATGACACTCAGACGGTGGGCTACAACTCGCCTTTTCACGGCGACTTTGATAAGTGACAACTTCTTTTTTATTTTGGGCACTGTGCGACTATGTCATGCGATCAGCTTCCTTTTGTTGATTATACCACTGTTTAAACCAACAAACAGTACATTTTTTCTTGCCTCCACTTGGTATTCGCTGAAATTCTTCCATTTTCCCTCTTGCTTTTTCCAATGTGTTTTCACAGAAGGCTGAGCTTAAGGGCGATTTATATTAATTTGCATATTCATAGAGACGTAATTCTTGGAGGAATTGGGGGCGGGACAGAAGGCGCGTGCACGAGCGTTACTTTTCATGCTGACCGGGATTTATGGAGCAGAAGAACGTGAAATTTGGAGTATACACAGATTCCTGCATCTAGATTTTTCTGTGTGTAAGCTCATTTCGGCTTTTGTGTTTACGTCATGTTATAGTGCGAATTCTACGCACAGCGTTATGCATGAGGCCCCAGGACTGTACACAGTACTGCAGATGAAGCCTCACCAGTGCGTTATAAAGCTTGAGCATAACCCCCTTGGAATTGTACTCTACACATCATGCTATATAACCTAACTTTCTCTTAGCCTTCTTAATGGCTTCCGACTGTCTGGAAGTTAACAGATATGAGTCCACTATGACTATTAAGTCCTTCTCATAAGGTATACTTTCAAGTTTCATACCATAAAAAAGTCATACCTTTTGGTCCTGGAGACTCTTGGGTACATTATACCCCTGTTCTTGAAATACTCTGTCAAAGCCTTAACCAAAAATAACTGAGCTAAAAACAATAATATTATGTAATATAATATATAATATAATTGTACTCTTAGGCCATTTACAAAATACATTTATGCTGCCCTTGTACTGTGAGAGTACAGAGGTGATATAAAGTTTTTACCTCCTCAGTTTGACTTTTCATAGTTTTTTGTGTTATGCTACAGAAATCTAATATATTCAGTCATCCTTTTGACTTCATCAACACAAACAATTGCATAATGACAAAGCAAAAACAAAGTGTACAGCTCCCCCTAAAGTAAGTATTTATGAACAATGCCTATTGCATGACTGGAGGGATGTAGCAGATATGTGTTTAGCACTGCCACATAAATGTTAACTGATATGCCTTTTATCTCTTTGCCGTCCTCAATGTAAACCCTGCTGCTGCGCCAGCACGTATAATATAGCGGATAATGGGTTTAGAGGGAATCAGGCACATTGGGCAGACGGTTGTAAGGAGGACCTTTGGACGGTGTGTTCTGTTGCTGTAGCTTCCAGGGGTTGCCATGGAGAAAGGACACTAAGATAGGCCGTGAAAGGCAAGAGGGGAGAGGTTTTCAATACAACTGCAAAAACAGCAAACGTTAACTATCCACAGCCAGAGAAAAGATTGCCTCACCCAGATTTGGGGTCCATTCCCACTTATGAAGGTGGCCACCTCGAAGACTTTGCTGCCTGACCCACTCTGGAATAGAAGCAGATGGGAGTCAAAAGAAATTACTGTGGGTGAGCTAAAAGCGATCCTTGCTTGTCTGGGATAGCACGTTTGGAAACTCATGGAAAAAAAAGAGAGCAAGACTAAAAATACTTTAAGTATCAGAACTGTTTGGACTTTGTGGGTTGTCTGTGTCGAAGGGTTTTCTTTCTTTCCAGTTATTCACGTACTGAATTTGTTGGGGTACAGGGGGAGGTGCGTTCATGGATTTTGTTATTGTCATTTATGCTTGTATAATTTTATAAGATTGATTTAGTACAAATATTTTCTCCTCGTCTGTTTTCCACAGATTTGCAAATCCATAGGCCTATCCTCATGACAAAATGGAGCAGACTGTACAAATCTAAGTTAAATTTAACAATTTCTACAGCAGTTATCATTGAATACAGGTCAAACTATTTTTGAATGATGTTGAGATATATACTGGACCAAAAACAATGTCTGGAGTCTGTAAGAAGACATTCACGTTACAACTAGTTTGAAAAAGATAGATCCCTTTTTTTGGAAGTTATAATTGTTCATAGGTCTCAGAGTTATATCTGAAATCCCTCATTCTACATTTTTGTATCTTTGCCAGGATGTAGTCATCCAGGAACTCTACATATCACAAAAAAAAAAACACCTCATAATTTTCTGACAAAAATTCTAATTTTAAGAGATAAAAATCAATTTTCCATAGTCACACAAACTTGCTAAGACACACATCAATTTTCCATAGTCACACAAACTTGCTAAGACACACATACAGACATCATGCTAGAATCAATTTTTCTGGATGTTTTAAACATTGTAGAATCAGAATCTGAACTTAACTTGACAGCAGATTTTTGACCTTGTCACCAGACTTCTATTTACATACAACTAAAATGCAGAGTTGCTAATTATAAATCTTTATGAGCTTTACTTACTCCACAACAGTGAAACACCAGAAAGTACATTCTGTAAGCATTGCTTGCCTTTTAATACTTTCATGGATTTATGTGGAAAAAGAAGTGGAATGACTAAGATCTACTGATGCTTGCTTCAGGATGTGGTAACATTTTTCTCAGCCTCATATCCAAAATCCCTTTACCTGAAGCATCAATCTCTTAATAAGAGGTCTGAGCGTGATGAGAAAAGCTTACATGGGAATGTCCTTGATACACAAGTAACACCAGCCTAGAGCCCAGCGGAGAGAGGAGAAATTGTTTATTGGCTACAACAGTCTAATCTATACCAGCAACCTTTAACAAAAATTTAGTTAAAAAGAAGGGAATAATGAAATGACCCTTTGTCTTTTGCAGAATTTCATGGAACACCCAAGAAATATGAACAGTTACAAAAGCAGACTATTTAGTTTTATTCATTATTTAAAAAGTGTTGGTTGGCAATATATCTTCAATTATTGTGTGGCTTTCTGAATTCAATTATCTATTTTGGTCTCTCAGATCTGCACGATAATGAAACAATTCTAGGTACTTCTCGAAAAAAGATAGCACTTGATGCTACTATAGGATTTTAGATATTGTGTTTAAAATGGGTTCCTGTATTGTTTTCTTGTATCTATTACTCATAATAATTATTAATATCTTTACTTTAATTATAACCTTTTTTTACCATTGAAAAGTAAATACAAACCTTGTCTGTACTACCATTGTTCTTGAGGTTATGGTGGCTTCTCGTCTTTTCCACCCTTAAACTAACAGTATATCAATTTTTAGGTCCTCAGCTCCAAACTAATTTATTCTATCCCCTGCATGTTTACCCATCTTTAATGCCGACATATCCAGCTTAAAACTTTTTTTAAGTAAGAAAAAACCTTCTAAGTTTGTTTGGGATGTTTAGCCAAGGTCATCACTTTCCACCATCAAACACATAGTTGGGGAATCTTTCAATATGCCTTTTGTCCTGTCTTACAAAGAGCAGAAAGACAAAGCCCCAACTACGTACAAGCAGGTTAAATTTACAGATGTTACCAAACTTGTTGGAATGGTAGATAATCTACAAACAACCAATATTATAAACAGACCTGAAGAGAATTTAGACTGGGGCAAATCTGTGGGAAACATAATTTAATACAAGTAAATTTAAAACATTACATATAGTAAATAGAAGTGTTAAGATTTGAGTATACAATGGTGCAATGATTCTGCCAATTTAAAGATCTCAAAAAAAATTGTAGGCCTCCAAAGCAAAAGCCAGATGTATGCTTCTCCTCATGTTTGCACCAACAGGGAAGGCCTCACTAATTCTAGAAGAACTAGCTCCCAGCTCAAGAGGCAGGCTTATGGTCTGCACAGGCCCAAAGTTGTGCACAGGATTTAAAATCTAAAAACATCAGTAAAGGGAGAGAGGAAAAAAATATCAAACCTCTGGCCCAAAAAATCAATAATATTTAGTATTTATTGTAATCCTGCCCAGGATTGGTTCCTGCCTTGTGCCCTGTGTTGGCTGGGATTGGCTCCAGCAGACCCCCATGACACTGTGTTCGGATTCAGCGGGTTGGAAAATGGATGGATGAATGGATTTATTGTAAGGTTAAAAAGAAAATGACGACAGAAGGAAATAAAATAGGTTTGCTTAAACCTGAAGCAACCAAAACACTATACAAGATCCAAAAACAGTACTACTTCAAATATAAACTGTCTAACACCAAGAATTCAAAATGCAAAATTAAGAATTAAAAGAGGAGAGGAGAGTGTTAAGCAATGCTGAAATTAGACCTTCATGTGCTGCTTCTTTGTTAAATACTGTTGGGGGCAATTTCCCAAAATGCTCAGCATAAAGGCCAGAAGGACAAAAAGCCTGAATTAGTGTGAGCCGCCTTAATTCAGAGTGTTCATAAGAAAATGTAATGATTTATTTGAAGAAGTAGAAGTACATTATAGACAAGTATAATTGTAACAAATATTTGCAATATTAAAATGTTTGCTTCAATTTAAATGTTTAAAGTTAAATATTCTTGATTGTAATAGAGATTTCTCATTTTTATTATCTAATAATGGTCCATAGAGAATAAAACCTCAAAAATAACATCATATTCGTAATTACTGACCTTGCAATAATCTAAAATGATACCCCTCATGCTTATGCTTGAAATTTGTCATTTTAAGCTTCTGGAAATGGCTCTTAGTGGGCCAGGACTACTGGTAAGGAATCAAATATCAAAAAAAAATTGTTATATCTGTGATCATCAACTTTGAAATAGCATAAAACAAAACTCAACTATATTGCTGATCCACATTTTTTTTAGTTTAATGAAACAAAGCAACTTTGACCCCTAATATCCAATTACAGGGTGAACCCCCGAGTCAGTTGATGTGGCATGCACAGTGTTAACTCCTTCTGATCATTTTTGCTGAAGACACATATTGGTTTGCTCTTTATCATAAGGATGTAATTTCCTGCACAAAACAAAAAAATTGGGATTTTTGGATCCAGAGAGCAAAAAAAAAAAAAAAATTGTGGGCAAAAAGCTTAATGTCTCACATAACTAGACATCAAGATGAGCTGCGCGGTATATCATATGTAGAGGTTTTCTCATACAGGTGTGTCAGGAGGTGCTGGAAAAATTTCAATGCATTCATAAGTAAAATTCTTATGAACACAGCAATAAAAATCACTGCAAATTACCATTAATTAATTTTCTAAACCTGCTGCATTCATATAACATAAAAAGGAAAATATCATAATTCAGAATTACAAACATAACAAAAAGGATGCAAGTCCTTCAAAAACAACCATAAAGCAGGTGAGGATCTTCACTGGTCAGCCCAGAACAGACTCACTCTACACCAGTTTCCCCCAGATAACTACCTACAGACTTCTACCTAATTAGGCCCAAACTTAGGAAAACTGGCTTAATAATTCAAAATATGATGGCATTTTCAAGGATAAAGCAAAAAGCCTCACAAGATGGAGCAAGACAATAAACCTCTGGCTGTAGCACAAGATTTTTAAGAATCTTTATATAAAAGAATGTACTGTATTTAACAAACTAGAAAAATATAGGAAAATGCTTAAAAGAGGAAAAAAAAAAAACGAGTTGCCTAAAAGGCAATCTTAAATGAACAAGTCCCAAAAAGCAAAATCCAGAGAACAAAAACATAATGTAAACAAAAACCAGGGAATTCAACAAAAATAGCAATACTTCCAAATGCTCCAAACAAACACAATGATCTCCAACTCCTGAGCCTTCCCAGTTGTCTTAAATAGCCAGAGGGAGGGCCCAGGACTGATGACATCAGGGTGGCTCCACCTTCTGGGGCTCCTCCCACAGAGAAAAAGGTACAGGACACAATTATTTAATCATAGACAAACATTGCAGAAATTGCATAAAACACAAAAAAACAATAAAACACATAAACACAAACAATTTTTTTCTTAACAAACAAAAAAGATAAAAAGAAAAAATAAACTGGGTTTAGCAGAAAATGTGAAACTTGAAAGTACAGCTTATGACAAAGACCAAGAGTCATAGTGACACTTCACTTTGTGCATGCAGACATTGTGCAGAAGTGATTAAGAAGATGAGTTGGATGTTGGCTTATACAACACAGAGTGAAGGATGTAAGTCAGGAGAAGTTATGATTAAGCAATATGATGCACAACCAAGGCATCACCTGGAGCACTGTGTGCAGTATAGGCTTCCATAATCAATAACGACATAGCAGAAAAGAGCCACTAGACTCATTCCAGGACTATAAGTCATGAAGAAATGAGTGACGTGTTTGAAATTTATTAAAAGAATTAGTGCCATGAATCCAAGCTTTTACTTCAAAACAAGAACAAGAAAACAGAGACACAAATGGAATGATAGATTTCACTCAAATATTATAAGGTTTTCCTTCACACAGAGAACTACTGATGCAGGATGTGGAATAAGTTACCAAGTAGTGTGGTAGATAGTCGGACTTTAGGGATCTTCACAACTCAACTCAATGTGTTTTTGGAGAAATTAGTTCAGTAGGATTGTTGTTGGGCTGAACAGCATGTTCTAGTCATAATTGTTCTAATGTTCTTATTTGGTATACTTGTACTACAGCATGCATTAAAGCATTTACAAAATATTCAGATATGGTAGACTGATGTCATGGTGCAGAGCATTTTATGTTATGTAAATCATCCTATTAATATTCATGCTTCTATCTATTATACCTTGTGTAATGTACAGTATGTGCCAACTTTTGAAAAGTTCTGCTTTCCATTTCCACAAGTATACATCACTATAAATTAAAATGATTTTTTTTCTTTTTGGTTTTAGTTCATGTTGCACCAAGCTGAAAACTTGACAAATGTAAATGTTTAAAAATTATGGTGCTTGGCATTATGGTTGGTGAGGATTTTCAGATCAAAAAAAATATATACAGTAGAGTCTCGCTTATCCGACATAAACGGGCCGGCAGAATGTTGGATAAGCGAAAATGTCGGATAATGGGAGGTGTTAAGAAAAAGCCTATTAAATGTCAAACTATGTTATAATTTTACACATTACGAACCGAATACAGTGGCCTGGTTCATGAACGTCTCTGAAAACGTACAAATCGGGTTATGACCAAAAAGTTTGCCAAACTTTTGCCTCTGTTCACGACCACACACTCGGTATAGGAACAAGCCAGTTTCCCTTTCGGTTTGTGCACGCCGATGAGAGAGACACAGACAGACACAAGCACGAGAGAGAGAGAGAGAGAGAGAGAGACAGACAGACAGACAGACGTGCGAGAGAGAGACGCACATGCACACACACACTCGCACACACACACACACACACACGTGTGTGACAGAGACGCACGCACGCACGCACGAGAGAGAGAGAGAGAGAGACACACCACACACATACGCCAGAGAAGGCTGGCCACATAATCCACTGTAATCATGTTTTACAACAAAACAACATAAAAATTTAACTGAAAAAAATGAACTTAGCAACAAAAAAATAGACTACACTCATGCTCGCAACTTGCAGTTCTTTTTGCCGATTGATGCGTTTTTTTTGTTTTTTTTTGCGGTGGGACGTCGGATAATACAGAATGTTGGATAAGCGAAGATCGGATATGCGAGACTCTACTGTATCGTCAAATTAAATAAAAAGGAAATGCAGTTGATTAATGGCTATATTGTTTGGTTTTCACTCTCATTCTTGTTTGTTTTATATTATATTTTATATATAGCACTTAATCAATAAAATGTTTGTGCTTCTCAGTAGTCTCCGTACACTAGATATGCCTACATGGACCTGGTAGATGCTGCGGTGGGCTGGCGCCCGTCCCGGGTTTTGTTTCCTGCCTTGTGCCCTGTGCTGGCTGGGATTGGCTCCAGCAGACCCAAGTGACCCTGTAGTTAGGATATAGCAGGTTGGTTAAAGGATGGATGGATGGACTTGGAGATGGTTAAGGTAAAAGTGAGCTTCTACGTGCTTTGAGCAGATGAGTCTCCATCTATGGATCGTGGCCCCTTGCCCAACTCTGCTCCTGAAGCTCATTAAAAGAAGCACTTGCTGCAGACACAGAGAAGGATGCACCACAATATTAGCCTCGGTGAAGAATGTTGACTTCTCTGGATTTCTCAAAGCTGATCCTCAGCATTGCTGGAAAGGAGTGCTTGCATCAACAGAGATTTCTCCAAGCACTTTATGCTTTTATCACTAATTCCCTTTCTTGGAAGGAGGGTGGATGGGATATACTGCAGCTACTGTGTATTGCTCTTCCCATAAATGACTCCATCTGCAGAGTGTGTCTGATTGCCTCCATTGCCCTACCTCTTGAGACATGGTCTATTATATCACTCTGACAGCAGGCTTAAAGCTGCCTCTTAGTCTCTGTTTCAGATCATTGTGAATCATCTGTCTCCTTTTAAATCCTTCATAAACAATCTTACAGCTGTCACTTGTAAACTCCACCTGGCACCAGCAACCAAGGCAGTATTAAAGGACTGCAGAATAGTGTACAATGTGCTCATTACTCTAATAGGATATTTCTGTTATAACATATATAACGTGTAACGTATATTTCACTGGGTATCTATGTTGTGTTTGTACTGTTCTTTTTGATTACGTAATCATCATTTAATGTTGCCTGCCTTTAGTGCGGGCACGGCATGTCAGATTGTCCATATGAGTAAATAAATCAACTTGAACATTGTTACTATAAATGTTTTCACAGTTCTAAAATTAAACTGCTATTTTCACTAGAATGCATGGCCGGAAGGTCATATTAAACTAAATATAAAGTATGTTACTGGCATGACTACAAACCTGTCTCTGAAAGGCAAGAAATGAGAAACAATGACCAGGAGATTAATATAAAAAAAAAACAGAGGCACGCAAAAAACAGCAGACTAAGGTCAACACCAAGAAGTTCAATCAATCACTCTAAAAAGCCAAAATGCGATCCAAAAATCAGAAGTCAAAAAGGAGAGCACAAACCTGAAGTAGAATGTAGTGTGTTTTATTTATGTTTTGTATACTATTTATTCATTATTATTCTTAATTAGTTTTTTTTGTTTTCTTGTAACTATTTCTTTGACATCTTATAAAGCACTTTCCACTGCATCACTGAAACAAAAGAGCTGGTGGTGGACTTCCACCGTGCCAAGGAAATCATTCACCATTCAGGAGCAGGGCATGAAAGTTGTGCAGAGCTCTACAAGTACCTGGTGTTCACATAAACAACAAACTAGACTGGTTTGACAACATAGTGGAACTCCTAAGGAGACTCGGTTCTTTTGTCGTATGCAGTAAGCTGCATGAAATGTTCTACCACTTCATAGTAGCCAGTGTGGTGTTTTACACTGCAGTCTTAGGTCAAAAGATGCACAATGCCTGAACGAACATATCAGAAAATCCTTCTCCATCACAGGGTGAACCCTTGACACAAGGGTAGCTGTCCTGGAAAAGATAATGGTTGCAAAATTGGATGCCATCATGAAACATTCCTTCTATCTCCTCCAGGAGACGCTCCCTTGGAGCACTTTTAGACACAGATTCATTCCACCATAGTGTACTGACAAGTTCTTCAGGGACTCTTTTCTGTCCACTGCTATTAGGCAATTCAATGTTTTCTCCCAACATACTCTTTAAGTTCATTTTGAAGTTACAATGTGAAGAGGAGACAAGACAACATCAAAGAGTTGGGGCACCATCCTGGTGACCCTGCATAATTAGAATAGTTGCAAGCACGAATAACATACACATAGTTGTGGATGTGTGTTTTCAGACAGAAGCGCAAACTAGAATTGATTTAAAAATGGCTGAACTTCCGGTCATATGGGCTCCAGGCAGGAAGGGGCGGGCCCAAAAGGATGGACAACAGAAGTGATTTGAGTGGTGGAACAGCTGTCAATCTTCCGTTCTGCAGTGGGAGGATGACAGAAGGCATTAGAACACAGCGCCAACCTCTGGTTCGGTAGGTAATTACTATCACTAGAGTCCTTAAGCTGCCTCCCATGCGCAGCCATGTGACAACATTTATTTATTTATCGATTGAGTGGCTGTATTATTTGTCCTGCGAGTCTGCATCCTTGTTTTTTATGTTTCTTCTGATGTATGCATCTAAATTTTCCCTTGGAATTATTAAAGTTTATCTAATCTAGTCTAATTTATTCTTTTGCATGAAAATGTGCTACAGAAATAAATAAAAAGAATTATTTAAAAAAAAGCTTTGTCTTCAGCTTCAGAACTGAGTAATATTTTTTTTTAAAAACACCCAAAAACAAAATGTGGAGGTTCAAAGCTGTGTACTGCCATTTTAACTAGGCAGTGAGTGATGACATTAGCAGTCTTTTTACCAGAATCCAGTCTAGCAAACAACATGACACAACAGGATTGACACAAAATGGCAGCAATTACACCAAAGCCAAAAAAAGCTAAATAGCTAAAAAAAACAGAAAATAATGTTAAAAAATAATCAGAAATAACAGAAAATTTACAGGAATCATGACATATAATATGATAAGAATAAATTAAAAAATGCAAAAAGAGTTGGAGACGCGGGACTTTCTGTTTAATAGTCTAGGCAAAGGGGTTTGGTGTATAAAAGTCACTGTTATTATATTTGTTTTTTGATCTTCTGGGTCCTGATTTACCTGTTCCTTATGTCTGTCTTTCTTTTCCTTTGATGCCGCCTTGCTGTGGAGTTAGGGTGATCTCATTGTTCTCCAAGGTGCTTGTGCAGAGACACTGTTACAAAGGTGTCACACATGCTGTCTTCCCCATTTGCAAACTTAAAATCAGTCCCCATAAAAAAAACTGACCAGATCCACGTGTATGACAATGTAAATATTTAAGAGAATACTGTGAGCCTTACAGGAACCAGTGTAAATGTACAGTAATACATGCACACCTAAACAGCCCTCCAGAGGGCTCAGTTAAGCTGAACAGTACCAGTGTCGAACAGAGGGGGGTGCTGCCACTAACTGCATCTCTATTTTCCTCTGCAATGGCACACTGTTGGCCAGGAGTGAATGTCTAGCCCCACCCCCTCAAAAGAACATAACTGGGGTGCCTGATTATGGAGGTCATCTACTGACCTGCCGAGGATCACAAAAACAGAGAGCTCATGCCCAAAGCCGACTCAAGATCTAAAGAGCATATTAAGTGAACTTTTTATTTACTGTGTTATTAAATAGGGAATCTTCATGTCACACAAGATAAAATATAAAAACTTTTTTTTTTCAAAGTGATTAGATAGATAGATAGATAGATAGATAGATGCTTTATCCATACTGGGTTAACTTTGAGGACAGACTGTTAGGAGGGTCCTGTGCTCTGGACCAAGTGTTTGCTTCTACCCAGCACTACTTCTCAATTGGTCAAAATGGGAAGGCTGGGAAAATTACAAGAAGTACCATCAAAATTCTTCCTTGATTGGGATTGCTGATATTAACCTTTTGCTTTGGATGCTTCAGTTTCCTTTAATGTTTTAACTTCTTGCTTATTTTAGGAGGCTGATTTACATACATTTTCACTTTGGCTTTACTTTCTCATCAAAAACTCAGCTGAATCAATGTAACTAGTTTTTCTGGCATAACTCTGTGAGTTGTCATCCTCGTCTCCACTATCAAGGCTCAGATTTTTATGTTAATGAAGTCAAAGTCAGACATTTAGGCTGAGTGAGATTCCTGCCTGAAGTGGAAGGCCAGTCAGTGTCAGTCTGCTAAAGGTGTAAGCACACTATCATTTCTCTGAAAGGGCTCTCAAGTACATAAAGCTTAGAGGTCCCCTTATCGATGACATTTTCCTGTACTAGAGCTTAAGTGACATTTCTGGAGCACACTTTCCAGGACCTCATTTGAAAAGATCATTATTTTGACTGCCCTTTCTTTTCCTAGACTGTTAACGGCAAAAAAAAATATATATATATATATATATATATATATATATATATATATATATATATATATATATATATATATATTCTGTCAAGCTACGGCTGATGGCAAGTTTATATTTAATTTACTTAAATGATATAACTAACCAGAAAAACAATTATATTACAGCATGACAAGAGTAAATGGAAACAGATGTGCAAAATAAATGCAATAAAGCAATCATTTATCCTTATTTGTAGCATACTATCTGTTTTATTCTCAAACCTCTGTTAAACAACACGCATTTCTTTAGAAGACTGTTAAAATTTTTACAAAGAAAGGTGAGAAATGTAATGTTTTGAATATTACAGATGCAATAGTGTGTTAAGTTGTGTGATATTAGTGTAAAGAGAGGAGCAGACTACCATGGAAACATTTGGGTCTATGCTGGATTTACAAAGCATTCAGACCCCTTGCCTTTCTGCATACTTTATTGGTTTGTAAATTTAATTTTAAACAGATACTTGCCACTTTTTGCTATTTAATCTACATTCAATAACCCATAATGACAAAGTGAAAATACAGTATGTTTACAGAAATGTTTGCAAATTTAAAAATGAAAATCTGAAATCACTGATTCATGTAAGTTTGCAGACCCTTTGCTATGGCATTACAGATTGTAGTCAAATGCATCTTGACTGGAGTCCACCAGTGGAAAACTGAATTGATTGGACATTGTTTAGAAAGTCTAACCCCTGTGTCTGAATTCACACCACATGCGAGGACAAAAATCAAACCTTTAAGTCCAAGGAATTGCCTGCAGACTTTTGAGATAAAATTGAGGTAAGGCATGGATCAGGACAAGGATATAAAATCATTCCCAAAACTATGAGTGTTTTCAGGAGCTCAGTGATCTCGAGAATTGTGAAATGGAGTAAGTGTGGAACCACCTGAACTTTTCCTAGAGTTGGCTAAGCAGCTAAACTGTGTAAGTGGACAGAGGGGGGACCAAGAATTCAATGGGCTCCAGAAGTCCTCTGCGGAGTTGGAAGAACCTGTCAGAAGTGCACCAGTACTCCATCAATCAAACATTTATGGTACAGTTGCTAGACAGACATTACATTTGAATAAGAGACAAATCACACTTTAAAGGACCCTGAGAATATGAGGGAAAAATATTCTCTGGAATGATAAGATAAAGGTTGAAATGTTTTGGTAGAACTCCAAGCACTATGTTTGATCACAACCAGGCACTGGCTCATCACCTAATACTGTCTAGTAATGGGGGTGCTTCTCAGAGTTAGGAATAGACAGTCAGGTCAGAATTAAAGGAAGGATGAATGCAGCCAAATATAGAAAGGTCCTTGAAGAAAACCTTCTCCAGAGTGCATATAACCTCAGACTTGGGCAATGGTTTACCTATTAGCACCACAATGACTCAAAGGATACAGCCAAGGCAATGTTGGAGTGTCTTCAGGACAAGACACTGTCTCTGAGTGGCATTGCCAAGGTCCAGATGTAAACCTCATAGAACATCTGTGGAGAGACTTGAAGATGGCAGATTACAGACACTTCACATTCGATTTAACGGACCCTGAGAGGATCTGCCAGGAAGAATAGGATAAACTGTCTAAATGCAGATGTGCAAGGCTTGTAGAGACTTACCCAAAAAGATTCCAAGCTGTAATTGCTGCCAAAGGGGTGTCTACAAAGTAATGTATTAAGGGTCTGGATTACTTATATGAATGAGAGATTCCAGTTTTTGAATTTTAATAAATTTGCAGACCTTTTTAAAAACATTTACATTTACTCTTATTTGGCTGACGCCTTTATCCAAGGCAACTTACAACATTTTTGATACAATTGGTTACATTACTTTTGGTTTTTCAATTGAAGCACAGGCAGGTCAAGTGACTTGATCTGGTTCACACATGTTTTCACTTTGCCCTTATTGGTTAGCGATTGTAGATTGAAGAGCATACATGGCAAATTTATCAATTTAAAATTAAATCTACAACACAATAAAATGTGCAGGAAGAGAAGGGCTCTGATTACTTTCTAAATGCAGTGTGTATACTGTAATAGCACAACATGGCAAAGATAAATACAATACAATACAATTTATTTTTGTATAGCTCACAATCACACAAGAAGTGCCTCAATGGGCTTTAACAGGCCTTGCCTCTTGACAGCCTCCCAGTCTTGACTCTCTAAGAAGACAAGAAAAAACTCTCAAAAAAAAACCTTGTGGGGAAAAAATGGAAGAAACCTTGGGAAAGGCAGTTCAAAGAGAGACCCCTTTCCAGGTAGGTTGGACGTGCAGTGGGTGTCAAAAAGAAGGGGGTCAATACAATACAATACACAGGACAGAACAAATCCTCAATACAGTGTAAAAATAAAAATGTTACAAGTACGGAGCAAACTTTAACAGTAGATGATGTCACATAATATGATTTAGATTTGACAGTTAAATGACAGTTACATTAACTTTGGCCTTACAGGAGTTGGATCCTAAGACACTAGTACCGTTTAAAGCTTGTAACTCGAACAATTTAGTTAGAATTGTTGTTTTCCTGTAGAAAACTGGATTGGGCAGATGACCTCAACAATATCACTCTTGTTGAATGAATGCCAGGTGTAAGTGCTTGGCCTACTATAAAAAATTTATATCATTTAGGGGGTTTAAATATATGATTTATGATGACATTGCCCTACACACAAAACCATAAAACTGATAACATGCTGGACCTGTTCAATATATTTTAAAATTTGAAGGTGATTTTTCTATATGCTCTGGGGAATCTTCATCTTATCCCTATCTATCAATCTCATGGACTCAGTTGAACTAGTTAATAGTAAAGCAGTTTAGAATGGCCATTTAACAAAAAATGCAGATCTTGGTGATGTGGGAAGAAACCAGAGTGCAAACCAGAGTGCCCAGAGAACATTCTCAAGCTATGCCAAAAAATGCCAAGTCCACACAGACAGCAACTGGGTTTGGAAATCAATCCCATGTCCTATGAGCTGTGCACCGAGTCCACAGTGCCAAAGCTGATGTCCACACAGTAAACCAGTAAACCTACTAACTCGCATTGCTATAAATTGTGGTTTTGCTTTTCTTTCAACTTTTAGTGCCATCTAATAAGATTTTATTGGCACATCTCACAGGCTCATCGCCACACTGGTGGTATGTTAAAAAGCACAGTTGGTACCTTTTAAATAAAGAGGATAAGCACAGTATGATCTCATTTCCAGGTATAATTTTAGGACAGCACACAAATTACCCCAGGATAACATTACGAAAGTCTGGACATAATATGTGCTAACGTCCTTTAGTGTATGAACAAAAGCAACAGATTATAACCAAGGAACGAGTATAGGCCATACGATATAACAAACTGCCACTCTACATGTAATACTAGCAAGATTGGAAAGAATTCTAAATGATAACATGTGGCTAAAGCTACATAAAATAAGATGTTAGAAACAACAAAAGAGCATAAGGATCAATACATGCAATAAGCTCCCTTGCTTAATCAGGTCAGCCTACATTGTCTGATAATATTCTCAGTTTCTGAAAAACTGAAAATGGAATGAAGGAAAATATACACCAAAGGCAGAAACAATGTAATTTCCAAGCACTTTATTCAGTATCATGTTCCGACCACTTTTCACTTCAGATTTCTGCATGGTGTGGTTACTTTACTCAAAAAGACCCAAAAAATATAAGAAAGCTTTCAAAACCCAGTAGATGGAGCTGTTGATCTGAATGTCAGGATGGAACGACCTTTCCTGCAGAGGGCAAAAAGCTTCAATTTTGAAAATAAGGATGAAATTTAACACTTCTTCCAGTCTACTAAATAATAAGATGTGCGCCAAGGACCATTCACCGCAAAAATCAAATCTCTCAATCAAGTAAGTGAAGCCCTTAGTGAAAAGCGAAATGGGTGAATTTAAACTGCCTATGACGTGGTGCTGAATAGAGAAGACAGTAAAACACCTGATATGACCTATCAGCTTTCCGGGACTGAAATGACGGAGTCATTGCCACTTAACATCCTCTAGTGAATTACGAAACCCAATTCAGCTGAAAAGCACACTGTCCATTTGTGTTAACAGTGTTTGAGGACCATTTCTAGGCTACTAATTATAGGCATGATATTCAAATTCCTTTGAGACATCTGCACCAAAGTACATTCTTAAACACTGCAGATAAATCTATTTTTTAGCATTAAAAAGTACCCAAGTAGAAGGAAACGAGCAATATTTTTATATGATTTGTTGATGTTTTTATTTCTGACATATGGCAAAGACAATATTTTGGTTACTGCAAATATTGCTGATTGGTTAAAATAATCTTGTCAATCACATCACCGAGAAGCAAAAATATAAAAGAAAATAAGCATTAGATCAATGTAACTAATTCATTTAGTAAAATAAAATATTTTTCATTCAGTTATTTTTCAATTAATGCTTCAACAGCATTGGCATTTTCTTTAGACTTCCACAGTACTCTGTGAGCCACTAAAATTAGTTCAAGGAACACATAAATAATTAAACTGAATGAAAGAACAACATAAGAGAAACAAATTTGACCTTGACCTCTGGCATGGTCCTGATTGAAAAATCTATAAACTGACAATCACATGCCATTCCAGCAGGGGGAGCACACTCCCAGGGGATATGTTTGTTAGAGATTGACGCCCTACAGGTTGAAAGTTTTACAACAACCCAGCTTTTCCAGTTTTTCTTTGAATTTGATCATTTGAAATGCAATGAATGGCCTAAAATGGAGAAAAGGTAAGAAATAAACCACCAGGGGTTTAAATTAAAGGTTTTTAAACTGAAAAAAATGAAATATCAGAATATTGCAAATAGGCCTTCGTCAGTGCACAGCTAATATATTACAACCAACAGATGCTCTACAGCAATTAAAGTAAATTAAGCTTTGCAAGTTAAACAAAAACAATTTGCACAGGTGTCCCAATTTCTGTTGATTACTTAAAAACCCTCTATCTGTCTTAAAGCAGAGTTGGAACAGACTAGTTTGTTCTAGTTCCCCACAACTTTTTGCATAAAGAAGTACTTGCTGGCTTCAGTCGCAAATGTACTTATTCCACTTGCACTTTAGAGCAGGTAATCTTACCTGAAGCTAAGCAAGTTCTCTGCCAATACTTGGATTAGACAACATCTAGGAAAAGCTTGGGCTGTTGCTGAAAGAGGTGTTGGTGAGGCCAGCAGGGGACTCTTACCCTGAGGTTTGTGTGTGGATCCCAATACCCCAGTGCAGTGATGGGGACACTGTGCTGTACAAATTTTGTTCCTCCTGACACTGTGGTCATAAACGATCCCTGGTAATCTTTCAAAAAGAGTCCTGGCTAAATTGCCCACCATGGCTTAGTCATTCTGGTCCCCTAATCATTTCCTGTAACTCATTGACTAACTATCTCTCTCACCTTTTCACTACCCAATACGAAATGTGTGGCATGCATACTGATACAAGAATGGCTGCCGTTGCATCATGCATGTGGATGCTGTGCTTTGGCGGTGGTTACAGTGGTTTCCTACCGTCTATGTAGAGTGCTTTGAATAGGTTAGAAAAGCTCTATATAAAGGTAGTTATTATTCTTATTTTCAAAGTTCATTAGTAGATCTATTTAAGGTATTATTGTTTTTGTTATACTGAAGAATATTTATGTACTGTTTTTAAATGTCATTTCATGTGTTAATGTATTTTGGAGGCGAAATCCCAAAAACCAGACCACCACTTCTTCTGTGTGGTTCATTATTGAGTGTAGTTTGAAGTAATATTTGTAAATATTGTTTTTTCTTTGATATATTTGCTGTGACTCTGGATTTTGCCTTTGGTTTGTGCATTATGACTTGTTCACTAAGGGTTAGGAGTAGGGTTATGGTTAGGTTAGGGGTTAGGCAACTCCTTTTTTGCTCCTTTGAGCATTTGTGCTATTTTTCTTTTTTTTTGTCTTTTACTGAACAAAGCCCTGTTTTATAAAGATTCTTGTCTTGCAGCTGGATTTTTTTTTTTTTACAGCTTCTCTCCCTAGTAAAATATTTTTTGACGTTCTTGATATATAGTAGGACATTTCTAATCATTTTCCTGGTTATTTTTGCTTGTGGCTTTACAGACAGAAGTATCCCCTTGGGTGAGGCAACTCAGGCCTCTTATTCAGGTAAGACATCTTATAGAATGTGTAGAGGGGATTGTGTTTGCAGTCATAGAATGTCACACACAAGCTCCACTGGAAACAAGTTCACTCATAATAATACTGTATAATGTTAGAATTCTAAGAATAAAGTATCTTTGTCTAGTGGGACATTGCCCTTTTGGGGATGGTAACAGGAAGACCTGCCATGAAATGTTGTATTATGGGCTGCAAGACCTACTTCATTTAACATGACATGATATAACTGCCTCTAACGTCAGCAGAACAGGCTGGCAATCACAGAAGATGGGTCCTCATACCATAATAAATGTTCAGGATCTGATCGCTGAAGAATGTTGTCCGGATTGCATCATCATTATACAAGTTCTCCCTGAGTTTAAATTCAGTAAGCATCAACCTTAAACAAGAATGTCTGTATAATCATTGGTGCTGTCTGTGGTGGCATAGGGACAACTGCCCCCCACAATCACAGAACAACCAACTCTAGAGAAAATGCGTTGGTAAGAATGTGTTGAAAAGTCTAAAACACCAGCTTTTGAATCTATATGTTGCTACATGATACCAAGGCTACATTCAAATTTCACTTACAGTACACATGGCTCAAATATTATGTTTCGGGTCAAATCAGTTTTGCAATTTGTACTGAAATTGATAACAATTAATTCATCAGACTGTCTTGAATACCAGCCACTGTTTACCGTCCAGGAGATCTGCAAGTTCAGTTAACAATGGCAAGTACTTAGACACGCTGTGAGTGCGATCATCCCTGCCAGATTGGGATATAGATATCTGTGGAATGAGAGAGGAGTCACGGCTGTTGGGAACACAATTTGAGGGGTTTGATGCAAAAATTGGTCTGACAGTTTCAGAACATCGAGGGATCTGTCAAGGACAAATAGATAGGCAGACAGGTGTTACCTGTTATATGACTTTAAACAGAAGCTCATAATTATATAAAACTTATAACATGCAAATACATATCAGAGTTACTGAAAAAGAAAACTTCTGATTTTCAAAAGATAACAGAGCAGTCACAGTGAGGCATTACGAAGGTGTATTACTATTGGAAAAAAGAGCCCCAGCATTTCTCAACACACATCTGTTGAATAATTTGTTTGCTGTGTACTAGAATGTCAGAGAGAGTTAAGCAGCTATGTTCGTAATGTGCAGTAGTTGCTTAGCCTGTGCTTGAGGGATAAACGTTCAGAAAGCACATAGAAATTGAACTGTTTTGGCATGATTTTCTTCCTTTTTGAATTTTACATTGCTGTAAAGAAAGATCGAATCTGTGTCACATGAGTAAAAAGAATCAACATTGGCAGCAGTACAAGAGTTAGCTTACAATGATGGTGTGCCATGATTTGGGTGTCCCAAAGGCACATAAGCCCCAAAAGCACTTCAAAGGTTGCTCTCAAAACCCTAACTAGAAACAAAAAAGGGCCTTGAATAATCTTTATAAAATAAAAAGTCTATTTTAACAAAAGTTTAAAGCACAAGTCTCCTAATAGCATAAAGGGAATATGCCTGAAAAGGCAAGACAACCCACATAGAACAAAGTCCCAAAACAGAATCCAGAGACAAAGTTGATAGAAAGAGCACAGGTTCCAAAAATCCAGAAGATACCAAAGCAAAAGCAAAAAAGCACAGTTAGACACAAGAAACACTCCACTTCCTAGCATTCAAAATGAAACGCCAGTAACTATGGAAGGCCATCCAATATATAGGGTGCAGGGCAGTTCCTGGTGGTGATTGGCAGGTGGCCCCACCTCTTGGGGAACCACCCAAAAAATGAACAAACGAAACATTAATACAAATAAATGATACAAAATTAGACAAAATGGAGAAGAGACACAACTTTGAACCCCAGCAAGGGGACAAATGCTGTCTGAAATATGACATGGTAGCAGCATAATCACAGTTTTACCAGGCACCACTATAAAGCATATAAATTAAACTTAGTCCCCTCAAATAAACTTATTAGCCTAATAAAACCACAAATTTCAATGAAATTGAAGTATAATAATTAAGATTACTGTTTACTGGAATCTCGCCAACTTATGCAAAAAACACATTAACACTATTCAATCAATGCACAATGTTGGAGTGTTTTCCAGCGAGAGACTGACTATGGAGAACGTTTTTAGTTTGGAACAGTGGAAGAGTGGAATCAATCAAGTCATAGATGGTGATGAAAAACAGTACAGTACACCCCCAAAATTCGAAGGGATTATGTTCCTAGAGCACCTGCGAATTGTGAAAAACTGCGAATTTTGGATGTGGTTAAAAATACCTTTTAAATGCCTATTTTTATAGTTTCAACCCTAAATACAGTATGCCCCCAAAACACTTTAACTTCATTACAAACTCAGCTTAATACATTACCTAAAAAATTACCTTAATACATTACCTAAAAACAGAATGTAAAGGTAAACCCGTATACTGTACAGCACTGTACTGCTATGTCTCCCGCAGTGCTAGAATGTAAAATACCGAGGTTACCGCTATACAGTATGTACTGTAATTCATGCAAGCGTGTTTTCTCTGGTATGCGCTGTAGTTTTCTTTGTTATAAGTAGAGTAAATACATAATAATTTCATTTAATTAAAATACAATAAAATGTACGGGTACTCACCAATGATGAATGATGTTGATGATGATGATGAAATAGCTATGCAGTACGATGCAGAGGATTTAAAACTCCTCTGGTGGCACCTCTTCTTCAGGAGAAGTCATATCTTTGTACGGGTCTTCTTCTGGTGGGGTTTCATGCTGGCTTTTCTTTATAGGTTTCAGGAACATTGTGATAAGAAGTTGCTACATTGTCTCCTGTAGCGAACTACTGGTACAATTTCCGTGCTTTCTCACGGATGTTACCGTCCAAGGGGATGTTCTTCCTCCAGTTGGTGATCCACAGTGCCAAGGCAGATTGCATCCTGACGATATATTTATTCCTTACGGTCGTTACCTTTTTGGCACTATCACAGAAACTTACAGATACGGTACTTCGTTCTTCTTTATGTGGCATACGGTGCCTTCATTAATGCCATAATGGCATGCTACTGCAGCATAACTTTTTAGTTCCCAAATCTAGTAGTTCAACCTTCTCCTGGAGTGTTTTAGACTTCTTCTGCCGCTTAGGCTCAGTTCCAGAAGCCTTAGAAGTTGCAGGGTGATTCAAAGACATAGTGTGTGTTTAAGAATAACAAAACAATAACAAAATGGAAAACACAAGGGCACTAAGCTGGAGACACATCACAAAGCAGCAGTCAATCAGCAGCAAGGAGAAATGAATAACGCTCTCGGATTGGCTATTTTAACCATTCCAAAATGCATTTCCCTCAGTGGTTGCTTCCTGTTGTCTCTACAGCACAATAGTTAGGTTCTAAGAAAAAATCTGTGAACGACTGAGTCCGCAAACCCTGAACCACGACTTTACAGGGGTCTACTGTACACAAATTTTAATGCAACTTTTGAGACACACACGAGAGAGAGAGCTGGACGCATAAGATAGAGAAGGCAGTTAAAGAATGCACTGGGCTTGTTTTTGTTTTCATTTCTGTTTACAGTGATCAGTTTGTAGCGTGCACTGTTGCAATGTTACTTTTCTTGGTGGTTTATTAAATTACGGATTTTTCAAATGTTCATTTTTTCCCTGTGCTTAACACTCATTAAAAAAAAGTGTTTTTAGCGAGAGGTTCTTAGCGCTATAACGCGACCTACTGCAGTGTTAGTTTTCTCTGTCGTTCAAGGTTTTCTCAGTGTTATTCAATGTTTTTACATTTAGTTTACTATTACCCTGTGCATTCTATGGTATAATTAACTATATTTGTGCTTAAAAACTAAAAATATATATATATATATTTACATACAGTTCGTACGGTCTGGAACGGATTAATTGTATTTACATACAATCCTATGAGGGAAATTGCTTTGGGTCACGACCAAATCAGTTTACGACCAGAGTTTTGGAACGAATTACGGTCGTGAATCGAGGTTCCACTGTATTTCTAAAATAGCAAAACACTTTGCTATTAAAACCGGCACAATTGTAAGTCCATTTGTTTCGATTTCATTGTGCATTTACAAACCTCTGTTCAGCAGATATACTTTATAACCCTCTTTCTTGTTTGTCTATGCTGCCTTTTAAATCAGACATTCTAGCTCTTACATCCTTGTAATCAGAATATAAGTTTAATATGTCACTGTGCTCTGTGCAAATATTTTAAATCTGTTTTTCTTTTCTTCTCACATGTACAGCTAACACAAAGCCAGATTTAGCACAGGGGCCCAGCATTTAGAACTGCTTGGCAAGCATTAGAAGACAAGACAGGGATTACTGCAAAATGGGCATTGTACTATTTCTTTGTGTCAGAGTCAGCATGACATTGGATCTTCTTTTCCGTGTTTGGAATGACATGATTTACTTAAGTGGGGACCTGCACATGAAGAAAGAGTATAAAGCCTTGAAAAACTGCCTGGCACACCTTTGAAGCCGACAGACGGATGGGAGATACCGTCATCCGATCCGGAAAATCATTCCAATGCAGCGACAAAAATGGCAGACTATATTCATTGGGCCCCCATTTCAGTAACGGTCTTGTCATGGCTTCCTTGTTTGTTATGCCGCGTAAAACTTCATTAAAGAAAGCTAAATTATTTCTCCTATGTGATTTCTTACCGCCGTATCACTAAGTGAGGGGTATCACCTTTTTATATTATATCTATATAGTTCAGGTTATGTAACTCGCGGCAATTACAAAAGTACTTATTCCAACAAGGGAGCTAGCACCCCCTGCTGGATACAATACCTCTATGTGCTTCTTGTTGCCTTTCTTTGTCAGACATTCTCATCCTCTTTTCGACACTGGATGACATTATGCAAGGGCATGGATCCTATTGCTTTCTATAGATAGATAGATAGATTATTATTTTTGTTGTTATTGTTGGATTATTATCTGTGTCACAGCCTATCATTTTTGCTCACCCCAATGTGTATTATGAGTCGGCACTCATGCTGATAATATATGTTATTCAGCAATGTAGATGTATTTCTCTAGACTTTCTCTTCAGTGTATCGGAATAGTAACAGGTTCATGAAAGAAGGGGGGGAGAAGGGCAATAAATCAGTCATATGGCAAGTGATAATAAAGATCTTTCTCCATAATGCCAATCTTTAATGAGATTACATCTTTACATAATTTAACAAATTCCTATCCTTTTAGATTCATACATTGTCAAAAACACACACATAATGAGTGCTTTGTGGACTCTGAATTAAGGGAACCCTGGGAAGACTGCAAAGGGGGTTGCATTGTTTCTTATCAACTTTTCCAGGCCAGAGGAAGTCCTGCTGACAACTCATTCCAAGCTAACCTTGCCACCTTCAGTCCAATGTGGACAAAAAGAAGACAAAGACATTAAAATATCCTCATTTGACCAAGGAGCTTTGAACAGTTCACATTACAACTGTGAAAGCTCTTACTAAGCAATTGCTGATACAAATTATTTGGAATTTTCTTTATTTTTCCCATTATTAAATTTGGTGTCTAGGTCTTTCTTTGCTTGTCTTTTCCTGTAAAAGCATTTTTTTTTGGAAAACATCTAAGTACTTGCAAGCAACAATTTCTACAGCCCATCAAATCAGCCTTTTCAAGATGGTTTAAGTGGACAGTCTTTCTTTTGTAAAGATCTGCTGTGGTCAGCAGTTCTCAAGCAGAGCTCTAATAGGTTAATAAATGGATCATTAGGCAACCTTCAGGTCAAAGAATAAAAAATGAGGGCAGTTCCGCTGCTGCATCTGCTGAGCGATTCAAAATAAATAAGGGCAATAAAAATACTTCAGAAGACGGCACTCATGCTAGCTGTCTGGGCCCTCATCCCAACTGCTATCAGATGCTGTTCCTACACGGGGCAGCAGAGCCGTCAACTGTTTTTATAACATACTGTGTATTTGCTAATTAAAACAAACCTGTTATTAAAATGCATAGCAAACTCAACAGTATGCTGCAATTATGCTGTACCTTTATGAAACACAGTGTTTTTTCTTAAATCATGTACTCTGCCTCCTGTACAACAAAAGACCATCTTTGTGTTGGCAAAACAGGAAACCTAAAAAGCTTTTTCAAAGCTAGCATGCTATAATTAAAAAAAATTCTGAGTGTTCCAGAAATGTACTTTAATAGATTTCAAATGGTGATCACTTTATTGGTTTGCTAACTAGCATATCCAATAAAACAAATCTCTAAACTTTTCTTATTCAGTTAAAATAAAAAATCTGACATTGCCATAGTGAACACATGAATATAACATTCTCAGACCCTCTTGCTTCAATTCTGGGTTGAGGGGGGCAAAGCTTATCCCTGACATATAGTATGTGCGTTCCTTGACTGGGGAATCCTTTGGCATACACACATGCTCAAAATTGTGACCCCTAACATCTGATACAAGTACAAGAAAAAGTTGCCCAGAACTGCTGTGTGTAGCGATGACTTTAATTCTAGAAACTCCAAATTCACCATTAGGGGTTTACATCTGAAATGTTGGCTGTAAATGCTGCCATTGATGGCCTAATGTTTACATCTTCTCTTCAGACTTTTTCCAGCATCTTTTCTCCTGGCTTCTTGTTCAAGTAATTTTCATTAGTTTCTAGCAGAACAGTGCATTCTTTTGATTGCTGCCGTTTTAAATAAATAACCCTTCTGCTCTATCATAGTGTGGAATACTTTGAGTTTGATTTTCAGGGTCCTCGTGGATTTTTCCTGCTTTAAGTGGCAATACGTGGACAGAAAGACATGTGCTGCTTTATGAAATAGTATTCATAGTGTGGACACTAGAGGTTTCTGCTGCCCCTTTAAAGCCAACAGACAGACACTCAGGACATAGGGTAAAAGCACAAAGAAGTATTTTAATTCATTGTTCTTCTTGTACAGTGCCCCTAAGCACGACAGCCACTAAAACACAGGCAATTAACACAATAATTCTCACAATTCTCTTTCTCTATTTCTATCTCCTCCACAACTCCCACCAAGCTTTGTCCACCTCCACCCAACTCTGGCTCGCTTGCTGTCAGCAGTGCTTTGTATAGTTCTTGACCTGGAGGTGCTTCTGCTCTTCCATCCACGTGACTTGCCAGCACTACCAGGTGAGATGGAGACTTAAAGTTTTTTAATCAGCCAGGAAGTACTTCAGGACTTCTGTCCCCATTACTTCCTAATACTTCCAGGCTATAAGGGAAGCATGACTCCCCAGGTCCTTTCACATTGCCCCCTGGCAGCACCCATGGAACCTAACAGGCTGAAAAACTGGACTCCAAGTCCCAGGATGCCCTGTAGGAATCCGGGGCACCACTACACTCCAGGGGAGCTGCCACCTAGCATTTTGGAGGAGGCAGTGCCCACAAGTAGCTACCTCCCTGTGTACCAGCCAGGTTGAGCTGCCAGCCATCTGTTATGATAGTCATAAACATGTATAATTTATGGGGTTTCAAGAGAAAAATCCAACCTTTTCCATCCCTGATTCCAAAAATGGAAAATTCATTACTAAGACATTAAACATGTGTAAATCAAGATGTACAGAATTGACAAATGGACAATTCTGACTAGTGTTAGGAACAGAAAGGACAAAGGATCATCATACGGTACATGTTGTCACTTCAAAAATGACTGTTTAATTGCAATCACTAGTGATGAATGAACTAACTCCACAGTGTTTGCCTTTTCTTACATTCGGAGAAATCATAGAAGTGTCCTCAAATATCGCTGAAATTGATGAAATGCATTGAAGTCAATGGGTAAGGACTAACTGAACTAGATTTGACTGGATTATAATGGTGCAGTGTGGAAACTGTATGTTCTCTTCGTTCCCTTGTACTAATTCATGTCTGAGAAGTAGGCTTTACTAAACCTTGTAAAAGCATGCTTTGTTTTAGCAAACAGAGAATTATTTGTGCAAAGGACTCAAGGTCTGAGCATTCCACACATGAGTCTGCCTTATCACGTTTTCCCTTAGCTTACATCTGAACGCCATAACAAAAGGAGCCAAGAAATCAAGTTTTACAAGGGACGTTAAAGGGGCTCAAGGTTTGTGTATAATAAATGTGTTGACTGTTACATTTTATAATGATATTAAATCACACATTCTAGGGGTATAAAACTGGACCCCACCCAACAGACGGGGTTCAGAAGAGCCCTGACGCTGTCATGTATATTTGATTGTCTGCTTTTCTGAAACTCTTCTCACCGTGACTCTGAAAATAAAGCTGCTTTATAACCGCACCTGCTGTCTGGTCTGAGTTTTCGTCCACAGCAGTCATCTTAAAAGTGTCCCTGAGGGGTACGGAAACATTTGCCAAACTATACTATGACCAAAAAGGTGACCTGAGCTGTGTGGCTGCAGTGCCAATAATTGCATCACTGTGCTTCCAGGAGATCAAAGAAGAAAGGACACAGTCAGAGTCTCGCAATCCTATATTTCATCAAAACAAAGTGGAAATGATGAAATCATAGACAAAAGTCAGAAAAAATATTTAGGTCTTTTAAAGGCAGAAAATTCAAAGTGGTGTGTCATGATTGAAACTTCTAGCTAGTTCTTTTTTTGAAGTTGCTCTGAAGGCTCTCCAAACTGTCTGTGCTGATGCTTTGCACTATTTCTTCTGTCAAAAAGGTACAAATGTTTTGTAAATAGTAATAAATCTTTCGTTATTATTATTATTTCATAGAGTCTCCTGTGTTAGGCAGTGTCAGGCTCCTTCAGTGTTTGTTTTTTTTATCTGCATGTGGCTAATTATACATGCATTGGGCATGTGACCTCCTTTTCTTATACTGACATGGAACTCAAAGATCAACCTGCACATTTGGCAACAAGCAGAGATAACTTTTTATTTATGCTGTATATGTTTAATAAAAATACATTTTTGAGAACCTGCATTATTTACTTATCTGTTCTAACACTAATTAAGTCCTACAAAGTCTATAATGCAGATGATTAGCATTTTATATCTGGGGAGTAGTCCCATCCAATGTTGGCTGTTACAGCTCTGGGAGTTGTAAAACATTATAGGGCACTGGGAAAAAAAGTTCTCCTAAACTGGCAAAACTATCAGTAAATAGTATGACAATCACGGGCGAACGAGAACATAGCAAATTCGCTGCGAAAAAAAGCTTTGGCGAAATTTGCTGATTGACACCAGTGATCACCTAAATAGAAGGTTGTGACACTGGTGAGTTTGTTGGTCCAATGTTGAGCAGTGATGTCACTGCATAAAACCTGAAAAGCAGTGGCCTAACAGTAACATACACTCTTATACATGCAGGAGGGAATGTGAGGCATCCTAAAGGCTCCACAAGCCAGGCAAGGCTTCCCCAGGAAGCCTAACCTCCAAATTCCATAGGAGCCTTCGGCCTACACAGATACAAAATAAGCAACTGGCTTTCAAAGTTCCAAACAATCTCCTTAATGTCCCAAATCAACACAATACACAAAAATGCCATTCTAGGTACAGGAGCAATAAACAGGAAGGACAAGCCCCAGATTAAGATACTTATAAATGAAGATACTTGTATATATTTGGTCATAAAGACCAAAAATGCCAAAAAGGGCATCTCTAAAAAGGCTAACAAGAGCATACAAGTTCCAATATGCAATCCAATTATCAAAAACCAAGAACAGAAGAAAATAAATTCAATAAACCAGAAAATCCAATACTCACAATAATATGCACTCAACAGAGCTTCATTGAAGCACTGTTCTCAGCTTCAGAATAGAAAGGATGAGGGTGGTCTTTCAGCAGTAACATCAGGGCGGTCCGACCACTTGGGGATTCACCCACAAAGTACAAGGAAAATAAGACTACCATACAAAATATACAAAAATAAACAAAGCAAAATTAACAGAAGCATACAGCAAGCATATGAAAAGAAATAAATTGAACAAAGACAACGCAGAAAAGGAAAACAAACAGAAGGCACAGAACACTCCTGACTGAAACACAATAATTCATGTCTACTATTACAGCCTCAGAACAAAATAGATGGTTTCAGACTTAGATACGGTAACCCAACAAGATGCCTCTTAATGACTGTCAATCTAATAAATGGTAAATTTGAGGAGACAAACCCTTAGACTCAAACCCCAGAGGCACTTTAGTTGGTACTTGCAACCTGAGTTGCTATTTTCTGTCTGTGAAGTCATTTTGATCCTAATGCTCAAATATTAAGATGCATTTGGAATTCTATTGATCTATCCTTGTAATTCAACTCTTCTCTCTATACAGAAATATGCATACAATGAATTATTTAACATTGTAATTTTGTTTATTGCTTACAAAGCAGAAAAAGGGACTCACTTGACTTGATTGCTAATTTATTCATTACATTTCCAAATTCTCTTATTGCATTAGAGAGTTCCAGGAGACCGATGTCTATCCCAGACATTTCAGGCTCAGGAAATAATCATAAATGTGGAGTCATTCCATCACTGGGTATGCTCATCATTTATACTAACATGCCTATTATAATGGTGAGGTGGAAACAAACACACACACAAGTGGAAAATGGTAAACTCCACAAAGAGAGCCACTTGCTTTTGGAGCTATTAGGCATTGGGGTTAAAGGCCAGTGTACCATGATGTAAACTTGCAAGTTAAAGACCCCAAAACATTTAAGAGGATTTTGAGATGTAAAATCAAAAAGTAGAGTGTTCCAAAAACAATGCAGAGGTCTAACAATAAAAAGTGAGCAACTTCCAGCAACTCAAACCAAAATGTCATGGAAAAGACTTGGCTCTGAAGTCAAAAATGTATGTTCAGACTCTTTATTTTATTCCAAAGCTGCATGCTTCCATCATAAATAAGGAAGAATTAAGGTGAAGATTAAAAGTGAGGTTTTTAAGACAGCGGTAAGACCAGCAATGATATATGGAACTGAGACATGGGCAGTAAAGGGAGCACAGGAGAAGAAGTTTGATGCAGTAGAAAAGAGAATGTTGAGATGGATGTGTGGAGTTACAAAAAAGGAAAGAATAAGAAATATGACAATCAGAGGTACAACAAAAGTGGGAGAGATATCGAAGAAAGTACAGGAAAGTAGGTTGAAGTGGCATGAACACTTGATGAGGAGAGCAATGAATATGTGGGCAAAAGATTGATGGGAATGTAAGTACAGGGGAAGACAGTCCAAGAGACGCCAAAGTGGAGGTGGATGGATAGAGTAAAAGAAGATCTGAAGGAAAGGGCTGGACTGACGAGGAGGTGTAGGAATGACCTGTATGGAGAGGATTGACCACCATATTGATAAAAGTAGGAAAAGATAAAGAAGAACAACAAGAAAAAAGTCTGACAGAGGTTTCAGTATCAAAGACTGCTTAACAAGTTGATGACACACAAGTAAAAGATATTAAGATGATGTTAGCATGGAAGTCAGACACAAATGCATCATCTGCTAGGGGCAGTTGTCAATGTAAGTGCAAAACCTTCGGTTATCTGTACTCTGGTTCAAGATGGATGGAAAAACACACAAGTAATTATGAATAATTAATCTAGAAATGTCATTCTATGGTGGCAGCATGAAATCCATCAAGAATGTCCCAGTCAAGTTGTGGTGTACTGTATAAGCCCTTTACATATACATGTAAACTTTTGCAGGTGAAGTGGTACAAAAATACAAGCAGTGGGTAGCTGCACAGTGGAAAGTCTAGTGGTTAGATAATTTATTTTGTTAACTTGTTCTTAACAAGTGGATGGGGAGATGCAACTGCCGTAACACAAAATTTGTGGTTTTCCCTGCAATAGCAGACACTGGGTTCCCACCCCAAAATAAAAACTTTTGTTTCAAACCTACCTGATTCCCTGCTGAAGTCAAATACTATTCAAATAAATGTTTTTTATAGACCATACTGAATCTGGCCAATTTGTTGGAATTCACAAGAAAACTGACGAGGTGTTAACATAATAATAACTCCAGTGTTTTTACTCACTTAATATTTGTTCAGATAATGCATATTGTTATTTCTACCTGGGAATGCGATTGGCAGGTCACTTGACACATTAATATTAGGTTCATGGTCAGTGTCCAAAATACTGAGTGGTAACTGGGGTGTCCTGATTACTCTGTTTTGAAAGAATGTACAATAAATTAGAAATGGGGAATGTGGAGAGCTAGCATATTTTAGGTGTACAAATTTCATTATCAATGGATACACACTCTGCAAACAAAAACAATCACAGCACCACATGACAAAGCCACTGTTTATGACTTAAACGCCCTTAAAAACTATCTGTCAAAGACTGTTTCACTTCCAGCTGAACTCACAAGCCAGTGGCGCCAGGAGTTGGGGGCATTGTGCAAAGCCCCTAATCTCTCACACCCCATCTTCTAAGAAACCCCACCCCACCACTTTTCACAACATCTTATACATGTCAATGAATGCAAAAACAAACTCTTCTATTACATAGGTATAACAACGCACTGGACATGCTTGGCTAAGAAATTAGTTGGATTACAAAACACACTGCGTAGAGGAACAACATGCAGACAAGGGGGCTAAGACCCTGATACCATTAAATCCAAGAAACATCCCTAACACATACCAACTGCCCCTGTACACTACTGCTGACAGATGAGATTTGAAGACATTGTGGTAAAAGTGCCCCAGGGTCATCCTAAGTAAACAGCTAAATACAGCAGCACTGCATCTTTGGAATCTAACAAGACTAATGGTTTTATTTTCCCATTTTTACAGGTACTGTAATAGGAAAGGCCTCCAAAACTGATCAAAACTGGGAACAAGACATGTCTAGCTTACGCTGTTGCCAGCCTAAACACTGTTAGTATCATGGTATCAGCAATCATCACTACATGCTTCATCATCACCAAGATGATGCCCCCTAGGGGAAAGCATTAATGTCTTTGTTGGTTTCCCAAGACGTCTCTGCCCTCTTCATTATAGCCTAGTGATTTGAAGGAAGTCCTCTAAGTTCCTGATGACAGACTGCTGACACTCAAATACTTATTCCCACTCACAGCCTGTTCCCAGACCCTCATGTCACCACTCCAGACTGTAAATCAGTCGTGGACCACCATCTTTCAGTCATACATGAGAAGAGCTCTCTGCACTTTTATTACAGTACTTTCTGTAAACTCAGTAATGGGCATTGCCCAATTTATAGCATCATGCAACACACTAGTTTCTCACAGTTTTGTTTAACGTAAAAATATTTATTTCTGTTTTACAAAATAAATATATATTTTTTGTGGCTGTTTTTTTGGAGGCCTAAAAAAGAGTGGGGGATCTTTGGGTATGGAGGCCCACTCGCCTAGCAGGAGTTGCAGGGGCATCCCCTACATCAGTGTTAAAATGTTCAGGGTAAACTGACTGCCTACAATCCTGAATCTGAAAAGTAAAACCAGTAAGGCACAAAAAGATAAAAAAGAAAACAATACTTAAGGAGAACTTTCAAGAAAACCTACTGTAGATACACCGTGGCTAAGACTGCCACTATCCTGACTCTGAAAAGGACATTTTAGAGAAAAATTAGAACTTTTTGTAAGACACTTCACCCTTATATTCTCATATGGCCTCATATGTTCTTTGATTTGGAAAAGAGTTCTTGGGAATCTCAAAAAAATTATGTTCAACGGCAAAATAACAGTCAGCGTAATTCTCAAACTTGCTTGCTCCAATTCAGTGGGGTATGGAGCAAGAACCAATCCTGGCAGTACCAGGCACAAAACAGGAGAAAGGCTTGGTCAGGGTAGCAGTCCATCACAGGCTCCATTCCTGCACATGGGGTTCAAATCATGTTGGTCTGTTTTTGATTCTTTTATTAATTTTAATGTTACTTTTGTTCATTATGTGCATTATACTTTGTTTTTTATTTTGTTTATGTATGTGAGCGGCCTTTGTTTTATGCCTTATGTTTTGTGGGTGGTCCCCTAAGAGTTGGGGACACCTATCAATCACAACCAGGAACTACCCTTCACCCTATAAAGGGTCTCCCACAGTTTCCTGGTGGTTCATTTGAAATGCGCTAAGGAATGGTGAGTTTACTTGTGTTTATTGTGTTTCTTTGATTTTCAACCTTCTGCTCTGTACTTCAACGATATTTTTGAAAATCTGCATCGCGACTTCTTTGCTTTGGATTGTAGTTGCGTTTCATGTTAATTTTTGTTTTTAATTTGATGTTCATTTTTAGTTTGCATTTTCAATGTTTCTTTTGTTTGCACTTTGCCCTTCAGGGACCACCACAGGTTTGCCTTTGGTGTTACAGGCAACTCCCTTTTGTCTTTTGTGCTCCTATGGAGCTTCATTCCTTTTACAAGCAGTTCAGTTTTTATTTGTAAAGCCCCTTTTACTAGCTGGAGTTTGATGCTGTTTCCCCCCTCTAGTGGTCATTTTTATAAGCGTTTTTGAGTTGACATGCTTTAGTTCTTCTAGGTCACGACACACACTCATACTTGGGACCATTTAGCCAAACCTACAAGGCTATGAGAATGTGGAAGAAAAACTGGATTACCCAGAAGAAAAGCACAGAGAGATGCTGGGAGAACATGCATATGCCACTAAGTTTTTTTAATATTACTTTCAAATATTTATTGTTCTTTTTTTGTAATGGGTTTTGTTTGGCCTACAACTCTAAAAAGGTCTTATTTAATGACTGTTAAAAGTAGCACAATTTATGTTAATAAGCGCGTTGTATTTTTATTTACCTAGATGTAAGTAACCGTGAAAAGAACACACGCGTAAAGTAATCACAAAATTTCATGCGTAATTTAAAGAATCTTGCAGCAGAATCAAGCATTATTGGTCGCAGATATCAGAGAACATTGTGGCAGAATCCCAAAGGAACTGGGCAATGTCAATGCAAACCAAATCTGAGTAATCACATTGATCTGATGGTGAAGTATTTCTATTTTTAAAGCAGTGGAGTCTCAAAAGATGGGAAAATCTTTAAACAGCACAACTGTTGTAACACACAGCAAAAATAGTCAATAACCAGCATTTCATTATGAATTCTACTTTAAATCAGGGTCTCAAAATCAGCTCCTGAAAGGCTGTAATGGTTGCCAGTTTTCATTTCAGCCAGTTTGGTAATATTTTGCCAGTTATTGCTGTCATATAGGTTTAGTTGCTTTGATTTTAGTTGACTCTTTTTTGAAGATTCTGAAAGCTGAACCAGATGTCAGTTAGCAATAAACACTATACTGCTCAAAGTCAAAAATGCATCTTAATAATACTATATTCTCAGAAAAAAAAATAAACAATATAAGAAATGTCTGATGTGTCAGAGTGAGTGCACTCCCAAACTCTAATCCATGGTCTCAGGCTGTCCTGGGGGAAAATTGGCTTAAGTTTTTCACTGAAACCAATTTAGTAATTGGAAGCTCATTTATTGCTGTCAATGATACTGTACATGTTACTTTATTTAACTACCGTATATACTCACGGATAAGTTCTCCTGCGGATAAGTTTAATTTCTGATATTTTATAATGTCGGTCATATAAGTCGAATGTGGAAAACTCACGCTATTGGTTCAAGAGATTATGATATGCTAACGCCCACCTGATAGAGCACACAGCCTTTTTATATATGGGTGCAGCAATGCGCTGTATCAGCGCGTGCTCCTAACTTCTCTCTCTTTCTCTCTATTTTGCCTATATACCCACACGGTAATACCCAAACTATTCCAAAGCGAAGTTTGCACTGTTGTGTGTTTTTTGTATCTCATATCCTCATACACTTGTATCATAAAAGCATTCCTTATCTACGATGGAACGTTCGATCAGAAGAAAATGTGAATCTGGTTTTAAATTAAAAGTAGTGAAAGAAATTGGTAACTGCTGCAACAAAATTGATGCATCTGAAAAACTGGTGCGAGATTGAAGATGTAATAAAAAAAAAAATGAAGTGTCCCATTTTTGAATGGACGTACAAGTCAAGTCGGAGTCTGATTTTATGAACGATTTTTCAGGTTTCAAGACCAGACCTATACGTGAGTATATACGGTATATAGTTTCGGCACTACAAAGCATGTTCCAATAACAACAGGACCTGGCTACTAATTAAGAAAGTGTCAGGAATGAAAACTTAAAGTCACTATGGCCCTCCAGGAACAGTGTTAAAAGACCCCTACTTTAAGTGGATGTCCACAATTATGATGGCTGATCAAAAGGTTTCGACCATGACCTTCTAAGGGCTCTTCTACAGTGCTGATTTTATAAATGGCCAAAAACGAGCTCCTGCATATCAAATTACATGAAGGAGACAATTGTATCATTTGTGGCTCTGATTGAAGGGACATTAGAAAAATTTTGACGAGAAAAGGCCATTCAGACCAACAAGGCTGTCATCACCAAAATGACAGGAACTTTGAAGGTCCCCAGAATACTGGCCACAAACCTCAAAATCAAGCATCATGTAATCACTGAACCTCCGAAAGATGCTAGAGAACAATATGTCTCTGGAGGTTCATTCTTATCGAGCACTATGAGTACCCACACTAGTCTTCATAAGCCATACTGTGATGGTCCTGGTTAGCTCCACGGTCCCTGATTGCTTCCAGAAGCTTCTGGAACCTGGAACCATCAATTATGTACCCAACGATGTGCTGGGCAAATGAGGTCACACACAGTCAGAAATGGGTTGGTGAAAAGTGTTGAGGGCTTTTATTTAAAGCTACAATCAAAGAAAGCATTCAGAAGTGCTGCTTTCCAGATCTTCAATAAATAAATAAAAACTACATAAAAACAAGGTGCAAAGTGGAGGTTAAAAATGTCTCAATAACGACAATAAATAATCTGTCAAAACAAGGTTAAAATCCCAGACATCATCTATCTTTTAAAATCTAATTCCAGGCCAAAGAGCCTCTTTTCTAAAAACTGACCTCCTCTGCTTTCCCCTTACAGGATCTCTGCAGAGAAAGGAGACCTCTGCCAACAGGTACAGGATACCTTAGCACAGTTCAGTTTCCCATTGCCAGTCCCAGGCTTTTGGCAGGGTGCTACACCAAGCCTTGCTCCTCCACTCCTCGGCCTTACACAGAAGCCCTCCTGGAGCGGTCGGTCACTCCTGCTCCCCAAAACCACTCAGCAGGAGTGACCCCTGCACCTCAAGTGCTCGCCATGTCCTTCCATTCCACTTGTATGGACTTCTCCTCGATCCTGCCTCTTTCTCTTTCTTTTTCCATAACCTCTGGTCCTTCTTCTCTCGATTCCTTTGTATCTTCTCTCATTCTTATCTCTTCCCTTTCTTTTTCTTTTCTAATTCTCATCTCCCTCTACCTTGCACACTCCCTTTATTACACCAGTTGGGTGCCGGTGCCTTCCTCCCAATTCTCTGAGGTGTGAATTAAGCACTTGACTGACATACTCGAATTTGCATGTGCACCTGCACCCGTTCAGAGCCTGCATGCTTTGGTACTCACGATTATTTATTAAAATTGCACTTCATCACACACACTCAACGCCCAATGGCATTCCCTATCATTTTCTAAATATTGCACGAAGATGCAATAATAATCATGCGCAAGTCCAAACTGACAAAGCCAGCAGATTAATTATTGGCTGCTTATATATGACTGGAATAAGAATTGTTATGACATTCAAAAAAAGTAAACAAGCTCCATTTTTTGATATTGCAGACAGACGTCCAATAATTCATTGATTTTTAAACCTGCCTAAACCTATTCAGAGCCACAGAGAGCCACAGCCTATCCCTGCAGAAGCAACAGCAAGGCAAGATTCATGGGGCTGATTCCAGGATTCTACAATTTGATTCTTTCAGGGTCTTCGCTAACTTTATGGGTCCTTCTCCAAACCCTTGCACTCTCGTTAAACTTCTGAACATCTCCTAATCTGTGCCCTTTGACAGACTGGCACTCGCTGTAGGGCAGCTGTCTGCTTTGTGCTGATACTACCTGGATAACTTCCTGCCAACTGTCGGTTACAGAATGTTGTGTATATATTTCATTTTTTAATGTGCTTCTGCTTTTTCATTGTGTTTAAAGGCATGCTAAATATTTTCAATTAGGATTTTGTGAAGCAAAATTAATTTCAATGAATCAGAAAAATTCAAGACAAAATTTGTTTAGCCATTTAATATCCATGATAAATATTAAAATTGAATCTATTTTTATGCATGAATATTACAAGCAACACTCAATATTTTTTAAAAATAAGCTAAAAATTACAGGCACTGTGGTGTAGTGGTTAAAGCTTTGGACCTCAAACCCTGAGGTTGTGGGTTCAAATTCCACTACTGACCCTGAGCAAGTTTACTTGACCTGCCTGTGCTCCAATTGGAAAAGGAAAAGAAAGCATGGGAAAGGTGCTATATAAATAAAATTTATTTAAAAAAAATAAAAAATTTGATCACAAAAAAAGCTGAAAAAGTTACCATTAAAAAAGCACCCCATTATATTAGCAAGTAACATGAGAGTTCCTTAGAATTATGAGGTAGCTGGCATAACGTTCCCTATTGACCTGTGTATCTCCTTCCAAATCTTTATATTCTGTGCCTTTGCCCCTGCAATCTGTTTAATCAGAAAGCAGTGAAAAATGGTGCAAATCAAAGTGACTAACGACACAGTCGATTACACTCTGAGCCTGCTCTTCAGCCAGCGCAGTCAGAAAGATAAATACTGGATTTGAGAGTGGCTCGGCTTTCACGCCTCCTGTAATTTAGTCGCTGCTGAGACTGAACTTTAATCATTTTTTTAATTAGTTTGATCCATTTTTATACTGCCAAGTTTTAAGCATTTTTTTAAACAAAGAAAGTGTGACAGCTCCTCAAGTTCAGCAGTTAGTGTTGTCAACTACAGGGAGAAAGAAAGTCATCTGAAAAGCTTTAAAAAGTCATTACTGTTTAAGAACAGGATAAAAGTGGTCAAAAATCACAGAAAATTAAAAGTGGTTTGAAATTAGTCATTTATTACCACAACATTGTAATTTGTAGACAACTGAGGAAGCTACACACAGGAAGAACTGCAGAACCAGATGGAGTCAGTCCTTGAGATCTTAAGGCCTGTACTGACCAACTTTGTGGTGTCCTCTGTCACCTGTTCAGTCTGTCATTAAGGCTGCAATACCTGCCACTGCCATGGAGAACATCCTGCACTTTCCATTCCAAAGACGGCAGGTGTCTCTTCTCCTAATGATTACAGACCAGTGACACTTACTGTACGTCTCATATCATGAAGACCTTTGAGAGGCTGGTCCTGGAATACATGAGTCCTCTTGGGGCAGACTCCTGGACGCACTGCAGTTTGCCTATCAGTAGTCGATGATGAAATTATCTGGCTGCACCACAATGCTTACTCTCATCTGGACAAAGCTGGAAACGCTGTGAGGATTATGTTTTTTGATTTTTTTCAGCACCTTAAGTACCATGGAGCCATCCCCCTTAAGAAGTAACTCAGAGATATGCAGGTGGATGAGACTATGGAGGATATCTGTCAGGCATGCCATAGTTAGTGAGGCTCAAGGACTGCGTCTCTGATATGGATGTGAGCAACACTGGAGCACCACAGGGACAGTCCTGTCTCCTTTTCTCTCCACTCTGTAAACCACCATCTATAAATCTAACACCAGGTCATGTCACTTGCAGAAATTCTCAGTTGGTTCTGCACTTTTGGGGTGTATTGATAAAGAGGGATGAGACAGAGGACAGGAGTCAGGTGGAGAAGTTTGTTTCTTGTTACAGAAAGAATTGTCTGCAACTTAATATTACCAATAAAAAAAGAAACTGGTCTTTGACTTTAACCACACCACACTACTTCTATATCTGGTCACAATTTAAGGAATGGATGTAGAGGTGATGCATTAGTGCAAGTACTTCAAGGTTCATATTAATGACAGGCTGGAGTGGTCTCATAACATGGGAACTATACAAAAAAAGAACAGAGCAGACTGTGTTCCTTTAATGTGAGAAGTGACATCCTTCACATCATCTATACACTCACCTAAAGGATTATTAGGAACACCATATTAATACGGTGTTTGACCCCCTTTCGCCTTCAGAACTGCCTTAATTCTACGTGGCATTGATTCAACAAGGTGCTGAAAGCATTCTTTAGAAATGTTGGCCCATATTGATAGGATAGCATCTTGCAGTTGATGGAGATTTGTGGGATGCACATCCAGGGCACGAAGCTCCCGTTCCACCACATCCCAAAGATGCTCTATTGGGTTGAGATCTGGTGACTGTGGGGGCCATTTTAGTACAGTGAACTCATTGTCATGTTCAAGAAACCAATTTGAAATGATTCGAGCTTTGTGACATGGTGCATTATCCTGCTGGAAGTAGCCATCAGAGGATGGGTACATGGTGGTCATGAAGGGATGGACATGGTCAGAAACAATGCTCAGGTAGCCCGTGGCATTTAAACGATGCCCAATTGGCACTAAGGGGCCTAAAGTGTGCCAAGAAAACATCCCCCACACCATTACACCACCACCACCAGCCTGCACAGTGGTAACAAGGCATGATGGATCCATTCAGTACCCAAATGTGGCAATTGGTGCCACGGCCCACCTGCCAAGTTGTTTGCCTGCCTATGGTAAAGTCATCCCTGATGGAGGATCACAGGAATCATGGGAAAGAGGGGTCCTTTCATCTGAGCAACGTTTCAGCCGTGGCATGGCCAAATGGGGAGGAAGCTAGATGGATGAGGTCTCCAGGACTCTAAAAATATCCAAACCTAATTATGTCATATCATCTACTGTTAAACCGTACTTCTACAATTTTTATTATGCTGTATTAAGGAATTGTTCTGTTCTGTGTTTTGTATTGTATTGACCCCCTACTTTTGACACCCACTGCACGCCCAACCTACCTGGAAAGGGGTCTCTCTTTGAACTGCCTTTCCCGAGGTTTCTTCCATTTTTCCCTACAAGGTTTTTATTGGGAGTTTTTCCTTGTCTTCTCAGAGAGTCAAGGCTTGAGGGCTGTCAAAAGGCAGGGCCTGTTAAAGCCCATTGCAGCACTTCCTGTGTGATTTTGGGCTATACAAAAATAAACTGTATTGTATTGTATTGTATGTTCTCATTCTGTTTACGCCAAATTCTGACTCTACCATTTGAATGTCTCAACAGAAATCGAGACTCATCAGACCAGGCAACATTTTTCCAGTCTTCAACTGTCCAATTTTGGTGAGTTCGTGCAAATTGTAGCCTCTTTTTCCGATTTCTAGTGGAGATGAGTGGTACCCGGTGGGGTCTTCTGCTGTTGTAGCCCATCCGCCTCAAGGTTGTGCGTGTTGTGGCTTCACAAATGCTTTGCTGCATACCTCGGTTGTAACGAGTGGTTATTTCAGTCAAAGTTGCTCTTCTATCAGCTTGAATCAGTCGGCCCATTCTCCTCTGACCTCTAGCATCAACAAGGCATTTTTGCCCACAGGACTGCCGCATACTGGATGTTTTTCCCTTTTCACACCATTCTTTGTAAACCCTAGAAATGGTTGTACATGAAAATCCCAGTAACTGAGCAGATTGTGAAATACTCAGACCGGCCCGTCTGGCACCAACAACCATGCCACGCTCAAAATTGCTTAAATCACCTTTCTTTCCCATTCTGACATTCAGTTTGGAGTTCAGGAGATTGTCTTGACCAGGACCACACCCCTAAATGCATTGAAGCAACTGCCATGTGATTGGTGTATTAGATAATTGCATTAATGAGAAATTGAACAGGTGTTCCTAATAATCCTTTAGGTGAGTGTAACTCTGTGATGGTTTTCTACTCTGTGGTGTGCTGGGCTGGTAACATCAGTTCAAGAGAGGCCGAACGAATCAACAAGTTAATTAAAAAGGGCAGGTTCAGTAATAGAATGCACTCTGGACCCCCTAAAGGCAGTAGTGAAGGAGAGAATTAAAACAAAACTGAGTGTCATTATGAACAATGCTCCACATCCTATCTGTGAAACCCTAACACTGAGGAATTTCAGCCAATGGATTATTCAGCAGAAGTGTGTCAAGAAAACGCTTCTGGGGACCATGGGACTGGTACAGCCAAGTCAGAACTTTTTTTTTTTGTTTTATTTATTCTTGTGTGTTTCCAGTCCATTATTTATTAATTTATATAATGAGTTTCTGGGAAGAAAAACAAAATGACAAATAAAGATCTATCTATCTATCTACAGTGGGATGCAAAAGTTTGGGCAACTTTGTTAATAGTCATTATTTTCCTGTATAAATCGTTGGTTGTTACGATAAAAAATGTCAGTTAAATATGTCATATAGGAGACACACACAGTGATATTTGAGAAGTGAAATGAAGTTTATTGGATTTACAGAAAATGTGCAATAATTGTTCAAACAAAATCAGGCAGGTGCATAAATTTGGGCACCATTGTCATTTTATTGATTCCAAACTTTTATAACTAATTATTGGAACTCAAATTGGGTTGGTAAGCTTGTAAGTTTCCCTCCTCCTTTAATTTTCTCCGAAGAGTAGCAACATGGGAGTCACAAAACAACTCTCAAATGACCTGAAGACAAAGATTGTTCACCATCATGGTTTAGGGGAAGGATACAGAAAGCTGTCCCAGAGATTTAAGCTGTCTGTTTCCACAGTTAGGAACATATTGAGGAAATGGAAGACCACAGGCTCAGTTCAAGTTAAGGCTCAAAGTGGCAGACCAAGAAAGATTTTGGATAGACAAAGGTGACGAATGGTAAGAACAGTCAGAGTCAACCCACAGATCAGCACCAAAGACCTACAACATCATCTTGCAGCAGATGGAGTCACTGTGCATCGTTCAACCATTCGGCGCACTTTACACAAGGAGATGCTGTATTTGAGAGTGATGCCGAGGAAGCCTTTTCTCCGCCCACAGCACAAACAGAGCCGCTTGAGGTACGCTCAAGCACATTTGGACAAGCCAGCTTCATTTTGGAATAAGGTGCTGTGGACTGATGAAACTAAAATTTAGTTATTTGGGCATAACAAGGGCGTTATGCATGGAGGAAAAAGAACACAGCATTCCAAGAAAAACACCTGCTACCTACAGTAAAATATGGTGGTGGTTCCATCATGCTGTGGGGCTGTGTGGCCAGTGCAGGGACTGGGAATCTTGTCAAAGTTGAGGGACACATGGATTCCACTCAGAGTATCAGCAGATTCTGGAAACCAATGTCCAGGAATCAGTGACAAAGCTGAAGCTGTGCCGGGGCTGGATCTTTCATCAAGACAACGACCCAAAACACTGCTTAAAATCCACTAAGGCATTCATGCAGAGGAAGAAGTACAACGTTCTGGAATGGCCATCTCAGTCCCCAGACCTGAATATAATTGAAAATCTGTGGTGTGAGTTAAAGAGAGCTGTCCATGCTCGGAAGCCATCAAACCTGAATGAACTAGAGATGTTTTGTAAAGAGGAATGGTCCAAAATACCTTCAGCCACAATCCAGACTCTCATTGGAACCTACAGGAAGCGTTTAGAGGCTGTAATTTCTGCAAAAGGTGGATCTACTAAATATTGATTTCATTTCTTTTTTGTGGTGCCCAAATTTATGCACCTGCCTGATGTTGTTTGAACAATTATTGCACACTTTCTGTAAATCCAATAAACTTCATTTCACTTCTCAAATATCACTGTGTGTGTCTCCTATATGATATATTTAACTGACATTTTTTATCGTAACAACCAATGATTTATACAGGAAAATAATGACTATTAACAAGGTTGCCCAAACTTTTGCATCTCACTGTATCTATCTATCTATCTATCTATCTATCTATCTATCTATCTATCTATCTATCTATCTATCTATCTATCTATCTAACTAACAGAAATGGATTTATTCATTACAGTTTATATCACAATTTATCCTGCATATTATTGTGTAGAAAGTAGGCTTGCTTAAAATTGTATTCATTTGTTAATGCACCCATGACATTTAAATTGCATTCTCAAGCAGACCTTGGCTGTTCTTCTGTGGACCTATAAACCTTGAGATATGCTTTAGATGAACCTTAGATAAAGTAAGCTACACACACCAGGCCAGTTTAAATAATTTCTTTAACAGAGTAATGACAGGGCCACATGTACCAATAACCTTTACCACTACAATAATCACTCAACATGCAAGTTCATATTACAGACTTTTATTCATCTCTGTCTGTTTCTATGGTTAAATATGTGAGAAAGTTGCTTTGAGTATATACAGCTAATTCTGCAAGTCTAAAACCATTATCACTATACTACTACACATGTACCTATGACTTAAAAACTCATAGCTTTTAAAGAATGAACTGGGCATCGGGCTGTGGCTGGAATCAATCTGAGACCTTCCAGTTTAAGCAGATCATAGTCTGTATTTTTTTGGCACCTCCAAGGATGAATAACATAAAACAAAATAAAATAAAGTAGGATCATAACATAGACGCGTACCCTGCACGTCTTAAACTGGATGACAGCATGGTGCTCTGGTGTCCGTGCTGCAGCCTCACACTCTGGGAACGGGGTTTAAACTTCTGACATTCTCCCTCTGTCTGTGTGGTTTCCTCTGGGTATGCTGCATTCCTCCCACATCCCAAACTTGGCCCAGCATGAGTGAGTGTTTGGTTGTGTGCATGTGTTATGTGACGTATTGGACTCTTGTGCATGCTGAGTTCCAGTCTTGCACCCAGTACTACAAAAACAGGATTCCAATCCTTTGGTCCGCATTTTAACAATAAGTAGATTTGGCAAAAAGGGTGGAGAAAAATAGGAGTTGCACTACGCTGCATGTTAGAATGAAAAATCAAGGCGTGATTTGAGTTGTTTTAGGAATGGACAGAAAAAGATATGCTCCTGCAAAGAAACAAGAAATGGCACTGTGCATGAGGGTCTCTGTATCTTCTTATAAAATATGCTACCGTGACTGTCCATTTGTCTCTCCAGGATTTTAAATCACCTGTAGCTCACAAACCGTTTGAACTATTGACCTGAAATTTGGTACACAAATACTAGGTGACGTCTACTATCCGCTTTCAGGGTGATGATTGACCTCAAAGGTTACTCCTCTTTTTATTTTTATTTTATTTTACTGTAGAATCAACTCTCGGCAGCAGCTGCTTAAAATTACAATAAACAGACATAAGGTCAAGTTAAAGAAGAATTTTATTACCTCTGAATGGTATTCGAATTTAATCACAGTAAAATATGAGAAAAAAAGAAGACGTCCTTAATATGTAAGTACATAAGTGAGTGTGCTCTGCGATGGACAGCAGTCTCATTTCCACAGGTTTCTGTTGTTTCTGAACTATGTTAAAGTCACCATTCCAAGTAGACGGTTTACATTGAACAAATCAGCTTGAAAGACTTGCATAGGAAGAGACTGCATTCACAAAGGTCTACCATTATACAGTACATCTTTTATTAAAAAATCTACTTTCCTTAGAAATTTAAATGACGGGTGTACATGCATTTTTATGCAATCTGTGCTTTATGACATCAAATTTAAAGTAGGGTGGTTAAAGGTAAAAGACAGTCCTGGAATGATAACTTGCATGTATTTCCAGGATCAACTGAATTCTAAGACAATCAGATCAGCTACGGACATTCAGGCTCTGTGGTGCATAACAGCAGCCTGGAGGCCATTACATTCTGCCTGGATATTACTTTATAAACACTAATTGAAGAGAAATTCAAGGACAATGTGACCCGTTTTAGTCATATCGTTTTGTAATATAATTTAACAATGTGTTTTCTAAAAATAATTTGATTGCTTAATTTCTTGATTCATTAAGATTAAAGTGGGATGTGATATAAGTGCTGGGTGGCCACTAGAGATGCTCTTATCAGTAGCGATCAGTGCCTGAGATGGCTGAGAAATGCGGTCATTTGAGCCTTCTGATTAACCAACAGTTATAACCACTGTGTCTGTAAAATAAATGAAAAAATGTAGCTCTTTTGTTCAGTAAATATTAATGACTCAAGACTACTGTAGTTCACCTAGCATGTGGATCATTTCCTGCAGTAAATAACAAAGCATGTAAAAGATTTTACACATACAGTTCATTAAGTTGCCACAAGGAAAAAAATTCTGAATTGTGTTATTAGGGTGACGGAACTTCATTAGTTTTCTGAAACAGGTTAGAGGAGGTAAATCTTTACCAAGAAGCATTACAGGAAAAGAAGAGCACCAACACTAAACACTCAGGCATAAAGACATGTCAGGCCAGCTTACGACGGTCAGTCAATCTAACACACATGACTTCCTGATATGAGAGGAAATGAGTACCCATAAAATACTGTACAAGGACATATGAAGAGTGTGCGGACTCCATACTGAATAGACTGAACTGCATTAACACTCAAGTATTTATCTATTTATCAGGACAAACTTGACAATCCGGAGCTGGAGCCTAACCTAGAGGTGTCAGGTGGCAGAAACTAGCCCTAAATGGAATGCTGGGACATCATAAGGTACATTCACCCACACTCTCCACACACCAGGGCAGTATACAGTAACAAGTCAGCCTTCCTTGCATACCATTGGAATACAGGGTTAATCCCTTTACTTTATCTTTCTTAACGTGTCTCCATTAAAACATAGTAGATCATCATAGCTGTCTAAAGCAGTCACTGCCTTTGTGACTAATATGTACATAAATAATCCTACGCAGGTTCATAAAATAATATGGGAGGTCTCATCTCATTTGTAAGTATAATAAGTTAATGCACTATGTGAAAAAGTGAGAAGAGAGATGTGTAAGGAATTATTGGGCAAATGTAAGAACTTTACAAAAATTTTGATGAGAACAGGCCATTCAGCTCAACAAGCTCTCCAATCCTTTATACTTAAATCCTCTAAAAACACATCAGATGGAGGTTCCTGAAGTTCTGCTCGCCATCACACTACTTAGTAACTTTTTCTATGTGTCTATGGTTCTCTGTGTGACGAAAAACGTTTGTACAAAATTCACCTTTAACAAGTTACCATTGGTGTCCCTGTGTTCCTGTTTGTCTAATTTTAAAGAAACAACCTGGATCCACTCTACTAATTTCTTTCATAATTCAATCATGTCACCTCTTAATCTCCGTTTGCTAAAGCTGAAAACATTGAACTCCCTCCATGTCTCCTCATAGCTCATACCTCTCAGTCCTGGAATTAGCGTAGATGCTCTCTCACTAGAATTTCTCTAGCAGTGCTATTTCTTTTTTTATAGTCTGGAGACCAAAACTGCACGCAGTACTCCTGATGAGGCCTCACCAGTATGATAAAAAGCTGAAGCATAACTATCTTGGTCTAATACTCTACACATTGTGGTATATAAACTAACATTCTATTACCATGCTTGATGGCTTCTGTATAGTGTCTGGAAGATGATAGTGACAAGTCCACTGACTACTAGGTCCTTCAAATATGGTGTACTTTTAAGTTTCAGACCTCATATTGCGTATCAATATGTAATATTTTTAATTCCTAAATGTAATACTTCACATTTTTATTATATTTATTTATTTATTATATATTATATTAGATATTATACTTCATCAGGCACAAATCTGCCCAAGTCTGTATGCTATTCATGTCCCTCTGTAATGACATATAAGAGAATATTTGTAAATCCATCTGGCTGGGTATCATCCGTGTATGTAACCAGTTTGTTGTTCATACTCCTATGCAGATCACTTAAATACTGCATATTAAAAACAATAGTGGCCCTAGCACTGACCCCTAAGGAACACCATTTTTTAACTATCCAATTCTGCTAGTGTTTCTTGCACCATACATATTTGTTTCCTATATTTAACCAATTTTGTACCCATTTACACACTACACCCTAAACTCCCAGTTCTTTTAGTTTCATGTCCAACCTCTCATATGGAAGCTTATCAAATTCTTTCTGAAAGTCATGATAAACATATACACTACTCTGATCTTGTTGCTTCCTCATAGAATTCTAGCATGTCTGTAAAACATGATGTCCCCTTGTCTGAAAACCCCTGCTGACTGTTCACTAACACTCCTGTTCTTGCCATGTTTTGCTCAATCTTCTCCTTAATAATTAGTTTCATTAATTTATCTGGGATGATTATTGGCCTTTTGTTACTTAGATCTGCCCTGCAACCATTTTTATAAAATGGGACAATATTTGCTATTTTCCAGTTCTTAGGAATTTTCCCAGTGCGCAGTGACTTCCTAAAAATATATGCATCAAGGGTTTATATATGCTCTTACAAAACTCCTTAAGCATCCATCCATCCATTATCCAACCAGCTATATCCTCTACAATTTCGAAATCACTCAGTACCTTAAAAGTCCCTGTTAATGCTGAGAGGTTCTCCACTTCTTGATATATGAGAACTTCAGAAAAATGTAAGTTTAGAGCTTTCAGTATTTCATTGTCTGTATTTTTTAATCCTCACTGACTGTTCCTAATTTAATTCACGTCTTCTTTGAACATTCGTTTACTACTAAAACAGTGAAAACATTTCTTTATGCATCTTTAGTTATTTTTGCAACTTTTCTCTCTAACTGCCTTTTAACATCCCTAGTATGTTTTTAACGCTTATGCTCTCTATCAATGTAAATAATATTTTTACGTTCTTTTTTATATGACTCCAGAGAGAGCTGATGTGTTGCATGTAAGAAAGAATTTCACTGTACCCTGTACACATGATTATACTACTACTACTAGTAGTAGTATAATGATGTCAATTCTATAGAATATGATAAAATAGAGTACCCAGAGAAAAAACTACATAGAGACAACGAGGCCATGATAACTCCAAACCAACAGTGTCTTGGCTGAAATTCAAGCTTGGGTTTTTTACTTTGCGATGTATCACTGCTAATTATTGGGCCACCCAATCACCCCAGAAATTTAAATATTTTAGGTATTTTGATATTTATAATAACAGGGTCATGCATGACGTGTCCTGAGGTTTGATTAATATTCTAAAAAAAGAGACCTGATAACGTAAGATTTATGTTGTTTCATGAAGCAATGTAAAAATTGCAATTCCATGAGGCATTCATTTATCTTCCACCATTTTGCATCATTTAACTATGCTTACCTTAGAAATTAAAACGAAGACAGATTTCTTTCTTTTAAGTGATGATTTTTACATATATTTTTATGAATAACAAAAATGTTATTTTGAGTGTCTTTATGACCAAAATGATTGGAAAAATGGCCAGTCCAAGACAGACAATTAATTATTAGGACCCAGAGATTACAAAGCCACAGAAGAAATCAAAGAATTGTTTTAACAGAGCAGAGGCTCAGAACATAATTTTCAACATGAGGCTTATGATTTTTATTTATTAATTATTTTCCAGCTGTTCCTTGCCTTTTATAAATTATTTACAGTATGTATTGTTCCTGGGGTTTTGCAAGTGAATGAATTTATTGATAATATTTACTTTTTTGCTCTCGTGTGTTTTTACCAATGTTAAATGAGATTTTCGTTCTCCTGTGGTGCTACAGTATATTGTTTTTCTTATGGGCATTGCCATTTGGCTGATGGTTGCTATTTTTGTGTGTGCTATTTGTGATATCACTAATGCAATTACATAAATAATGGTGTTTTACACTTCTTGATTGTCCAAGATTTGGGTTCATCTTTGGAATCATCTTTAGTGTCTTTCTCATTCTGAGCTACAGTTTATGAGTTCTTTTTTTGCCTTCAGAATACATCTCACTTTTTTTGGCACTAGTAACATGCTCCTTTTTTGGCCTACGAGTTACTATTCTGTTCTTTGACTATTATTTTGGCTACCTGTCCTGATCTTAGTTTATTTCAATTCCTCCCAGTTACGACCACTGACTGAACTGTCTGAATGTGAAAGATGTCCTAGAAATGGCAAGTTCGAGGTTATGCTGTAGGAGCCATAGAAACCAAATGATATAATGAACATTCACTAGAAGCATCGTGTTAACATATATGTCAGAAGGTCTTGGGGGATATTAAAAAAACACTTTTATTTTAAGATGGACAAATGTAAACTATACAATCATTTTTTTTCTGGCATATCATGACTACAGTAAAGTATTTGCTGTTTTCATTTATAGCGTAACAGTTCAAAGTAATCTAAAGCTTGGTTTCTAACCTTTAATCTTATTTTTATATCTTTAATCTTCTTTAATTCCCCTAATAAGGTTCTCTTTAAAGCATTAGTCTGGAAACTAAATTTAACTATCAGGAAATTGGCAGTTCTCTCAAACTGAAGAAGCCAGCCATTTAAATTAAGGACGCGCATATCTGATCAACGCTAACTTAAAGAAAGCTGGAGTGTGATGAATTTTTATGCTAAAATGGGCACTGAAATAAATAACAACAACAAAATAATCAGAATTTAAAGATACTTAAATGATTTCACCTTGTTTTCATGTAGTTCAAAAGCAGCAATGATATACTATTGAAAATGAGAAAAAACAGATACTGTGTGCATTTAAAGCATGGCCCCCTCATAGGATTGTGACCTTGGTGTGGACAAAGGCTTTACATGCCCTATAGGGATTAATCAATCAATCCATCAATCAATCAATCAGTCTTTATGTTTTATACTCTATACGGTAAATAAGTCAAATATAGAGGATCTAATTGGGAACTTTACACCTAAAGGTGTACACTTTATACCTTTGTGAAATTCCCCTTGGGATTAATAAAGTATCTATCTATCTATGTAAAATTAAGAAACAATCAAAAATAAAAAAGAACTATTTAAAACAAGACACTACAAGCATACATTAGGAAGATTTGATATAAGGATTGAAAGTTAGTGATTGTGACAGAGAGGGACCAAGTGAACCTTAAGTAGTTATCACTCAGTAATATAAAGTCCATTTTAGTTATGCAAACATGACAAATCTAGTCTTTAGCATTCATTTAAATATTTCAGTAAGTGGAGCCTTGCCAACTGACCTTGGAAGACAGTTTCATAGAGTAGAACAGAAAAAGCTAAAATAACATTCACCAAGAAATTTGTACAGAAACTTTGGGATGGTAAGAAGATTTTGGCCTTGGAAAAAGCAAAAGAAAAGGATATACTAGAGTTCTGAGGGTGGTATTTTTAGGTAAGGGCTGTAATGCTGACCAAAGGAAAATTCATGTTTTTTCCTTAATTTGCAATATAGAGAGATTCGGAAATTAAACATAAGTCACCAAACGAGCTGAGATCAATACCTATCATAGCCAAATATATATATATATATATATATATATATATATATATATATATATATATATATATATATATATATATATATATATATATATATATATATATATATATATATATATGTGGCGGACAGCCAGATCCCATGCCCGGCCAGGACGCCCTTTCTACTTATGTTCCAGGGGAGCAGCCAGGAGCTCCTCAGTACGTCCCCAGGAACGCTTGGTGGCAGCCCTCCTGGGTTACATCGGGGCCACAGGTGTTGGACTTCAGGACTGAGACCTGTTGGGCTCCATGGCCACCACCCAGAGGAGCTGCTTGACTTAACAAGCCTAATTGCGGAAGTGCAGCCTAATTAGGTCAATTACCACCTGGGGCACTTCCAGGAGGGCTACAAAAAGAGCCAGCAGCCACTACTCAGGAGCCAGAATCGGGAGGAAGAAGATGAGGTTGCCTGGGAGGAGTGGTGACACAAGGAGCGGTGCAGAGGTCTGTTAAGTGCTTTTTGGGACTGTGTTGGGCCTGTGGGACACGGAGAAGGCGTGCCCCACAGCTGAAGAGTGTAAATAAAACCTGTGTGTTTAAGACATTGGTGTCGTGTCTGTCTGTGGCTGGGCTATAATTTACAATATATACTAGAATGTTGGAAAAATTTGTAAACGCTTTCTGCCCATGGTGTTACACAGCAGGTGTCTTGTGAAAGACTGATTTTACTATTATATGAAGGCTACAAAACTTTACACAATGTTATGGACACAGAAATAAAGAAACGAAAAACTGACCGTTGATTCCTAAAAGGCAGTTCTTAGGTGAAAGAATCCAAGGAGGCAATATGTGAAACCAGTCCCCACCAATATGAGATTTTCATTCCTTTAGTGTCTCAGGCAGAGGAATAGATCTAGTAAACAACTTTTAAAGTTATCTAATACTACAAACAAGATAAATCTTGCAACTATGCTAATTTATTTTCGATAGCAAAAATGTAATAACTATAAGATGGCATGTTTAAGACTACAGTATACTTCTTAACATTAGAAATTGCTGGCCACTGTGAGGGGCGGCTGGGGACGTTACCTGGCTAGGATGCCTCCATAATGGAAGGATTGGGGAGAGAGCATGCACAGGGCATTATCTCCCCTGGATCCCTGGATGGCAACACCTCTGGATTGCAGCTGTGCCCTGGATTCTCACAGGGCATCATGGGAGTTGCACTTTGCCAACTCAGCCCTGTTGGGTTCTGTGGGTACAGCTAGGAGGTGCTGCAGTGACATGGGGTGCCCTACTTAATGGGGCTTCTACCTCACCCAGAAGTGCTTTTGGACCATGCTTACGGGACACTGGGAAGTACACCTGGGTGTTACATAAAAGAAGCCAGCTGCCTCAATTCCGGGAGCAAGAGTCAGGAAGGCAGAGGACAAAGCTTGCTGGGAAGAGGGGAGGAAGCAGAGATGGAGAGAGAAAGAAGACACAGGTGCTTGGTGCGTATCATTTTGCTTAATTCTACCTGTGGCTGTGGCGTGGGAAACGCTTGAAGGTAGCGTTCCCACAACAAAGACTCTTTGTGCTTTTATACCTGTGTCTGAGTCTTTCTGTCGGGTGTTTGGGGAGCTGGAGCACCCTTCATACTAAAAGAAGAATAATGCTAAGCATGTTTATAGCATTTATTATGCTGAATAAGTTTATTTTCTGTCTTAATATATTAATTAGCATTCCAGCTATTGTTTTTCATTCTATTTTCAAATGTGCATAAATTAAAATACCATCCCTTTATTTTCATAATGAAGTTCAGGATTATCAGCATCAGCACTGTAGCTTGTTTTCCATGTAGAGTTTGTATGTTCTTCCATAGTCTGCATGGGTTTTCCTGTGGGTACTCTGGTTCTCCCCCCATATCCCTAAAAGATGAGTACAACCGGGTTAATTGTCACTACAAATTGGCTCTGTGTAAGTGTGGCTGTTTGAATGAGTGTGCACTGACATGGACTCATTCCTGCCTTTTGCGTCATGTAGCCAGGATAGGCTAGTGACCCTGAATGGACTCAAGTAGATTTAAGAATATCATGCTGTGTCTCAGACTCACAGATGTGGCCTGTTTCAGGAACCAAACAGAGATTTACTGGAGATGCCTTCTAATCACACAGAAAATTAACCTGAAAATGTGGCTTTGGATCATGAAGGAAAGGTCATGAGCATGGAGAATGCATACAACTTAGTTTTGAATATAATGAAATGACAATACTAGCCTACTTCCGAAATAGGTACTGTGGTTAATAAACATAATTAGTACATGTGTGTATATATTTTCAAAAAAACAGTATAGAAATAATGATCAGAGAATGACAGAGATACATGAAACAGGGAGAGTAGAGTGTAGATGATGGATCTTTCCTTCCTTCACTTCTGGTCTTTTGACATTAAGAAAACCTGCTGATCTGAAATTAGCATAAATAAATTCTTTTGTTTTATTAAATGTATAGCTCAATGATTTGTTCCCTCTTTTATTCATTCAATGTTTTATTTGGTGCCTTTCATCCAAAGAATTATCACAAGCTGCTTTGCAAAGCAATTAACAATATTACCATCCAAGACAAAGCATAAATGCATTGAAAGGATTAAATGGAAAGTAGGCTCAGCAGCAAAGCAATCATCACACTTCACCAATAGCAGGCAGATTCATAAGGGTTCGGTTACGTCCAAAAGTCATATAGTCAAACCAGCTTTAATTAAAATTTATTAAGAAAGTCAGCATGAGGTCTCAGACTACTCTGACGTTTTGACATTCATACAGTTTATACATATAAGTGATGATCACCTCTGTTTTTAAAAGGACAGAGCATAGAGCACAGGAAAATAAATGGCATATGAACAAGAAAAGTGCATGCATGGGCATACAAGGTTCCCATTCTGTGTAACTATACATTATATTGTACTGTATGCAAATAAACATTTAATCCCTGTTATCCATTAAATTTTGGGTCTATTCTCCAGGTAATGACTGCATTTCTATTCTATTCTATTCTATCCTATTTTATTCTACCTCACAACTGCAGGAGGATAGATTCAAATCAAAGCTCTGTCGCTATCTGTGTGAGGTATGCACAGCAGGTCAGCCACAGTAAGCACAAGTATTTTAGGATAGCTGGCTGCACTAAACTGGTGTGTGTGTGTGTGTGTGAATGACAATGTGTCCAGCAATAAACTAAATGGACTGGTGCCCTTTCCTAGGTTGGTTCCTGTATAGTTGGCAGGATAAGCCCCAGTCTACTTTAGCTCTAAAAATAGAATAAAATATATTTGAAAATGTACAGCTTAATATCTTATAATATATTCTACAATGGAGTATCTCCCTGTCCTGGACTGCTTCTCACTTGGTGCCCAATGCCGATAATAACCCTGACCTGAAATAAGTGGTTTAGAAAAATGTAAGTGCATACAGTAGAGTTCCTAAACCACTTAAGACAGTTGAGGGTCTTGACAGGGCCAGGGACTATCTCAACAGCAGATGATGCAGCAACCAACTGTAGAAGGGGTAGCATTTCACCCCAGAGTACAGAACTAGTGCACACCCACACTTGCTATCAAAATTTGCAATTGATAATCGCCAATAAATCTAAAACACACAACTGAAGCCTTAAAGAAAAAGCATTCCAGCCCACTTGGCCGCAGGACTAATTGCTGCTCCACCATGCCATCCTACTTCCTTATATCTACATGCAGCGCATAGGTGACACTTTCAATTTCGCAACTTTGAATCTTGCACGTAAATTCTCAAGCAGCGTATATCATAAAGATAGACAACATCTGGAAATGAATGCAGTGCAAAGAAGTGTCAATGAATGTAGTGGATACATAGAGAGTAATAAACACACACCAGAAATTCCAGTTTGGACAACCCAAGGAAACAATACAGATTTTAAGGAAGATACAGATGTTTGTGTTTATAACCATAACACTGCATTTACTTTTATACTACATTTTGCCATGTAAATTTGTGTACCATATTCTTCATCGCTATTACTCTGTATACCTTAGTTATTTTTAGTGTTTGTTGATCATCACCAGGTAGGTTTTACATATGGCCAAGCCCATTACTGGGTCTAGAACAGCCTCAAAAGTTAACATGAAAGTTCTTCAAACAGAAAATCAAGGAAAGCAAATTCTCAATAAAGGCGGAGTGTTTACTCAAAATAGTTTAAATATGTTACTTGGTTCCGTAAGGAGTTACTGTATGTAAACATAGCAGGATACATACAACAAGCATATAAGCATACAAGTTACACGTATACATAGAAGCATGTAAGCTTTTTAAACCCTTCTCTCATCCTTCTTTTGTGTTTGTAACTGCTGTGCACTCATCCAACATCACAGCCTTCATTCCATAGACGCCATGACGTGCTGTTATATTATACACGTAAAGGCCTTTCCAATTTTACCATCCAGGTCCCCTTTTTGTCCGTTTAAATAACCCTTTATAAATTATAAATCAAAGCCTTACATATCTGTTCTCCTCTCCTCATCTTGAAAACATTAGTACTGTATTATGATTCCAAGATCTCACTGCTTTAAGTAAATTCGACGCTCACAATTAGCTCTGGGCTCTTGATGAATATGGAAACTAGACAGGCATTATCTCTATCAATCTACTTTTAGTTTATTTAACACAATTAATACCATACAGCACCAAACAATGCGTTACAGATCTAAAAAGATTACAATATGAAATTTAACAACTGAACAGTACAATGTTAGAAATACACACTAAAGTACAACACATACTGCATAAGAAATTCAAGGACAATGCAAGTGTCAAAATGAGCTATGCAGATCCAGGATAATTGTGGTGCAAAATTACAAAACAGAGCACTTAACAATAGTGCTAGATAAAGCAACATAAGGACCTATGCAGAACAAGCACAGCTACAAACAAAACTTCAAAAGTGGGGGGCCAAGTGACAGGACAGAGCGAAACAAGAAATATTACATTAATCATTACGTAATAATGCATCAACTCCACTTATTAAATTCCCTCAACATAAGTCTTTTTGGATTTGTTCAATCTAATTCTAAGATGGGCATGCAAAGAAAAAAAGAATAAAGTATGACTGTATATATAATCATAACAAGAATGGCAAAGAATGATTGAGGTCACTGCAGTTTTGACTGAGTTGAAGAGGAAAAATTAGATGAGATGCATGAGGTTGAGTTAGAAATATGAAGAAAAAAAATTCATAGGAGCTGGGAAAGGTAATACAGGAATAATCCCAAAAACATACTGTATTTTTATACGTAAAAAGACGATCATTTGCAGACAGACTATATATCACTACAGTTAAGAAAAGACAAAAACAAGTCAGACAGGCAGCAGAACTTTTTTCCTTTATAAACCCATGGAGGACACGCTCTACAACACACTCTAAGAGACACTCCAGAACTGTTTAAGAAATGCCTACACTGTTGCAGGTTTTCCAACACACAGTAGACGAAAATCAGGCTAAAGACTCCACTAAAGGTCTCAATGTTACTCTTTCCTACATTTAATGCTGTTCATGCTACAATCATGTAACCAACCAAGCTTAAAATAGTCATGGGTGGACACATTTCTATTTATTTAGTCTACTTTGCCTCTTATAATTCTTGCAGAAAGCACAGGGACAATGACACACATCAAAGAGGTTTATTTAAGGGAATAATCCATCCAGAAATTATATTTCTATCTTACTTACCCCATATATTTTGTAGTGATTTTTTAATCTACCTGTAGTGTTTTCATGCAGAACACTGGTAAAAAATTCGGAGGTGAGCATTAGTAGGCTTTGCGACCTAGGAACCAAGTTACCCAAACTGTTCTATAACATTTCAGTAATTATTTACCACTCTGATGCTGATCTTTCTGATCATAAAATAGGTAGTTAGAATAGTAGTTGATGAGAAGAATTCATAATTAATTCAAGGATTGTGTTATTTGAAGGTTCCTCTACAGTGATTCACAATTTGGCTCAAAAGCTAATAAACACATCGTCATCTCATAACAGGCTTAAATTTCTGAGTTTTGATTTTTCTGTCGAGCTGTTTTATCTCTACACCGTCCTCAAGAAACTGTGACACACAGACACAGATGGACACCCATCATCGAGATTATCGATGTTTTCTATATCAGGGGACCCTAAAATGTCGGGATCTATCGAAAACCGGAAATTAAAATTCTTGATGAATCAAAAGCTTCGCTCCTTCCCCATAGACGACAGGTTATAGTGGGAGGGTGCAAAGCAAAAAGTTTATGATATAATAGAAGCCAACAGTGAACAATGTTGTACAATAGCAAATGAAGAGAAAAACCTCCATGGAAAACAGAAAAAAAAAATCTCACATTACCCATGTCACATAATCTATATGTAAATAAGTTATCTACTGTAGTCATATGCTCAAAACATTCACATTCATACAGTAAGTACAAATGACCTGTATGTAACTCCCATCAGCAGCAACAAGATGCTGAAGAATATTCTCAAGTTATATTCCCGTTTTCCAAACAGTAAAAGAAAAAGATTTCTTGCAAGGCAGACAGAGGTCTTTGTAAAAGTGTCCAGGTTTTTAGCAAGCTGCAGCTGAGCTGAGCACTCCTTGGAGGTGTCCATAGCAGCTGAGAGAGAACTGAAAAGTGTCCTCCCCTCTTGCCCAAAATAAGCACACACATAAAACAACAGGCTTATATACAGTAACATTTTACAGTTTTCTCGAAACACAGAAAATGCTACAGAATCATTATCAACTACTCATTTTGAAATAGGTATGCAAGATGTTTTTTCTAGCCCAATAGCAATGTACTTCAGTCAGTGAAATACTTTTGTGCACTACACCCAATGTTTTGCAAGTTTGTCCTACTTGAAGACAGAGAGACATACTTTTGTCTAGTACAACCAGCAGCCGTACAGACAAAAAATTAAGTGAGGCTCTTCTGGGCTTCCTCTACTATGGACCCCTATACAATGCATCCTCTGCACCCCCCTAGTGTACTTATGACAATCAAAAGCTGCACAATTTGACCATATAAAAATATTGTGAATACTACTTTGCCTTTTTGCTTGTGACGAGTTGTCTGTGGTGCTGCACCGATTTTAAATAAATTTATCATTAGACGTGCTCATTCTGGGGAGTGGAACAGGTGCGAGCGATTGTCTGAGAAGACGGCTCAACTCCAGATTGGTGCGAGGTGGTCAGCTGACCGTGCATTGCCTTGCTGGCACGTGCGGATGGTCTGATTGTTTTATCACCAGCCCAGGGTGGCAATCAGGCAATCACACCTGCCATTGTTCCCCGTCATATAAAGGGGGAGCACACGGAGAGATCAGAAGGAAAAACAGAAAAAAGGATAGAGTTTAACATGAGGAGAAAAGAGGCAGGAGTATGAATGAGCCGGTGTAGCAGAGAAGCAGGCGGACAGGAATGGAGCCCAAGGGAGGAGTGTGTGTGGGCAGTGCCCAAGAAGGGGCTTGGGGATCACTCATGTTGAGCAACTAGGGAGCAGGAGAGATGATTATGCTCAGGAGTATCCTCCCGCTGAGCTGAGCTAGAAATCGTCAGGAGGGGGAGGATGGCACGCTTTCACCGGTTGGAGCCATAATCAGCAGTGACAGGCACAGAGCAGAGACGGGTCCGGTGGCTCACTGTGCAACACCATGGATCAGGCGGCGGGGACACAGGCCAGGATTGAAGGGTGTCTATGTGTGTTTGTTGATGTCTCTCCGTGCTGTAAGGTCCAAGTAGGATAAGCCGGAAAGGCATCGGTTTTTAAAGGGAAGCAATGGGGACTAAGAAATTTAAAGGAGACTCCTGCATTGTTTTAACCTCATTTTTAATGGATTATTTATTTGCTTGATTTTAAAATCCACTTGCACTTTGTTTTTGGATTATTTATTAATTGAATTGGGCAGCACGGTGGCGCAGTGGTAGCGCTGCTGCCTCGCAGTTAGGAGACCCAGGTTTGCTTCCTGGGTCCTCCCTGCGTGGAGTTTGCATGTTCTCCCCGTGTCTGCGTGGGTTTCCTCCGGGCGCTCCGGTTTCCTCCCGCAGTCCGAAGACATGCTGGTTAGGTGGATTGGCGATTCTAAATTGGCCCTGGTGTGTTTGTGTGTGTGTCCTGCGGTGGGTTGGCACCCTACCCAGGATTGGTTCCTGCCTTGTGCCCTGTGTTGGCTGGGATTGGCTCCAGCAGACCCCCTTGACCCTGTGTTCGGATTCAGCGGGTTAGAAAATGGATGGATGGATGTTTATTGAATTTTTGGAGCACTGTGCTTTGAATACTGTTTGACTGTTTTTAATAAAAGCACTATGTCTCTGTTTCACCTGCCCTTTGCTTTCTGTGTGTTTGTCAGGCTCATCCCAGCAATGACTGTCGACGGTCTCTCAGGGCCAAGAGGCTCCTGAATATAACAGGGAGCATTGAAACAACCTACACCATGACACTGCTTCCCAGAATACATTGCTCTCAGTTCAATTTGATGAGGCTAAGGTCTATCCCCTATACAAGCATCAATACAACAAGTACAACTACTATTACATGCCAAAGCTGATCCATTAGTTGAAGATTCCCAGATGATTCCTACTCACATCAACTGGAACATTTTCTGAGATATATCAAACACAGCTTGCTCTGATATTACAGTCCAGTTAACAACTACCAGGCAACAGATCATGCAATTCTACTTCTGTGACACACATACTTTGAAAAAAACAAACTGCTAGAAGAATTTATAAATATTAAGATTTAACCACAGTTAGATCACTTACATTCAGAATGACTACATCCAGTTTTCTGAAACACAAATTATTTGATATATATTTCCACAGTAAACATAATCTGAAATTGTTTTAAAATTGCACAGATAATCCACAATAGTTTACTCTTATTGTATAGTGTTGTAACACAGGCAGGTTATATGATTTGCACTGGGTCAGAAACTAAGTGAAAAGACCCTCAACCAATGACCTGGTAGTTTTCAGTCCATTTCTTCAGCCCCAAGACCACACTGCCAGCAACCAGAACAAAAATATTATGAATAGAACAAGCCCCTTTAACTACTCTGGCCTGAAATAAAAAATTATTTTTTTTTACAATTGTGTATGTTTATTTTTATCTTACCACAGACATATCAAAATTTTGACATATGTATTTAAAACTTCACGATTGATTAAGCCTGATTTTTTTCCAATAAGCCAGAACTATGCTCTTTGAATTAAAAAAAATCAAGAAAAATGCATCAAATTGTTATTTTTGTTAAAATGTAAATCAAATCACATCCATTATTATCTGAACTTGCCAATATGGGATTGTGAGGGATCAGAGCCTATTATAACATTCAATGAACTTCTTACTTGCATGTCTCCTCAGAACAGTTTACATCAATACCAACAAGAAGACATATCTATACAGTGTTTTTTAAAATACATATTTGCGATTATGATTGGCTATTCAGTAACCTTACAATCTTTGGAAAGAAGCAACCCCCAAATCTACTGGTGCAAGCATCAATGGCTCTTACTAAAAGAGAACAGTGAGGAAAGCAACTGTGCAGGAAGCTGAGGTCTTTAATAATACGTTTTGCCTTTCAAAAGCAGTCATGGTTGTATATCTCCTGAACAGAAGGAAGCTGGGAGCCAGAAATCTCATAGGGCACATCAAGAATTCTCGCTAAGGTTATTGCAGACACACCCGTTCATCTAACTTGCACATCTCTGAGATGTGAGAAAAAAGCAGAATACACAAAGAAACATACAGTATGCGGACATGAGGAGAATGTGAATGCTTCACCAGCACAAGTTTTAAAGCAAACAGCTGGAAAAGCAGCAGATTACCACACAATGCTACTCTTTATATTGTGTTTATTTAATGATTAAAAAAAAAAAAATGCAAGTTTCTTATTCACAGGTAACTAATAAGCTAGGAAGTTTCTCAAAATGTGATTATAAGCCTTATAACAAAATACTCTCAAAGACTTTTAAATATTGCCAATATAATAAATATAAATATTGAATATGACATTTGAAATTTAAAATATTAAATATGCACCTTTTTACTGCAAACTCCAACCCTAAGTGAATTACAAATATACAACAAAATAATTTGATCACTAGCCGGTTATGTTAGTTGTGCAGTGTGTGATATTCTAAGGGAATGACGGGTCAAGAGACAAGAAAAATGTTGGGGCGCGTGTACAAACTAAAATGTCGCCCTCCAGCATTCTAACAAATAAGGTCACTGTCTATAAAGGCTTCTTTTGGATGCTTTTTCTGGGTTTGCAGGAGCTCCATATCCTCTGCTCTCCAGTCAACGAGTGATGCCTTCTTCATGGGCAGCTGTGCTTTTAAAGTCCTGGGACCTGAAGGGGTGGAGTCAAAGGATTGGCAAAGGAAGATGACACCTCCCCCTCTCACTTCAAGCTGGTATTACATGCCACATCTGGATGGTTACTCTCTGATGCACATGCATGACACGAGTTACACAATACTTCAAGGCTAGTGAATGAACTAACATCTAGAAGGTACACTTCAAAGTTTTAGTCTCAAAACTACACTGCCATCACATTCAAAAGGCAATAATCATTTTCAGCCTGGAAAGCAGTGCCAAATATTTAAAGGAACAAGTTCCAGAAAATTGACTGTGCTAACCAGAAGCAATATTTGGCACACTAAGTGTTTGGAAAAGCAAAAAGCCAAAGGGTCTCAGTTATTACACAGGTTATGTAACTGGAGAATAGTCAACCTCATCCATCTTTCCACATATCCATTTGGTCACTCCACACATCAATTAGTGATCTGTCGAGACCTCTGGGCACAAGAACACACACAAAGACACACACACGATTATTCAGAATTAAGCACAAAGGTCTGAAATGGACAAAAAGCCTCTGCAGTTGTGATAGCTGGGGGGAGTATGGTTGTTACATTTGGTGACTATCACGACTCTAGTCATGACAAACATTTCATAAGAAGAGCTAACGGGTCTCAGAAAAGCAGTAAGCATTCGAAACATTATTCTCATTTAAAATGGACACTGAAAATGCTACTTTGATTACAGAATGTACAGTGGAACAGTAGGCACACTTGTTTCTCTTACAGCACTTAAACCCGGGTCCTATCAATGTGGATTTAACACATTCATGTTAGGCTCAGAAGAATAGTCATTACTGGGGTCAAAATACCAAAAGAAACACTAACAAACCAAAAAGGGCATTAGCCATCCAAATGGAAATCAAATTTCATCTTCTGAATTGCAAAGGAAAGTTCCAAACACTGGGTAACGTATACTTTCCTTTGTTATTCTAAATTAGTTTTTTCTTTGTCTTTAAACCAAAACTTGGACAAGTTCTCAATGCATTTTATACAATGGCTAAATGATGATGCTTTGCCTGCTGTGCCCACGTGACCAGCTGCCTCTATAGAAGTAGCACAAAAATCAGCATTAACCACAAAATGGTAACATGATGACATTACCTACATAAAGTTAATAATAAATAATATTGAAATAACTAATACAATGGCAATAAACTGAACGGGAAGTACCCAAAACAGTTATTTGTATCTTTAATTCTTCAGACATTTTGCATCAGTAAAAATGGAAAGTAAACATTTAAAATGTAACATTTTTGTAAATCTATAACATTTGCACTTATCAACTGTTCTGCAACCTATCCCACCAATATGAGTTCTATTCATATATCCTACCTATGTAGGGCTTTTCTTGTTTGTATATTGTATACTGTACATGAACTTTCAATCCATGACAGAATCGGTTTTGAGTTCTCATAGCAAAGGGAGTAAACAGACTTCTCTCCTTCAAGGGTTTATTCCATTTGGCTCACAGCATTGAGGGAATGGGAAAAAATGGGTGGATAGACGGATTGATATATGTCTGCTTTCACTTTGACTTTCTAGGGTTTTTTTGAAGACATGGTAGTTGAAGTAGAGCATATAAGTTGATAAATAATTTGTAAGCTAGACAAACCGAATATAATATCAGTATTTTAGGGTGCATGTTTTACTTTATTGAAAAGAACAGCAGTGCTTTGATATTTACCTAAACCCAAGACCCCCCCAAGACTGTATTACTGACTTAGAATGTGAAATTTATGGCAGGGGGCATGGAGCATGTATCAAACTGGATTGGTAAGGGTGACTGTTTGGACTTACATGAATGAAACTTACATGAAAAACCATCACCTATCACCCTCAAGTAGACCATCATCTGCCTATAGAAAGGGCAATGAGCTGTACCTGACCACTTTCATTGGTAAATGGCCGAGCAAGGGACAGGTAAACTAATTATACTGGTCTAAAGTATGGCTGTTATGATGGGGTTTGAATCAGAGGCCATTCTGCACAACAATGGCCCATTGGCTTGTGATTTGTGACAAGTTTGGTACAAAGTTGGTCACCTTGCCTTTACCTCTCTCTCTTACCATCTGACCTTGAAGAGATGAACATGGCAACGGCAGCTCTGTCTCGCAGCCATATTAAGAGAGGCATGTGGCCTGTTTAAATACTCCATTCAAAGGCCATGTAGTAGCAAAACAAGCTAGACTGAAAATAAACTGAAAGCTGCCTATGGGCACAAAATGCATTGCTACTTAGACTGTAAGGGTATGGTTTTTCAACATTCAGTGACATGCTTCCTTAATGTTTCTGGGCATATTATCAATAATACATAATTAAATGCATAATTTAACTCTGGCCTGTTCCTTTATGCTATCTAATTCCCTGAGGTTATAGATAAAGAAGGGAAGTACCTGACCACTGAGTGGTTAAGTGTATGGGATTTCAGGCATTTTATTCAGGTCTACAGAATATAGCAATATAGAGTATAAAGGGGAAAATAGGGTCACCAGTGGACCCTATAAGACAAAACAGTAATATATCTAATTTTTAAGGTAAGCTAGTTATTTCACTTATTTCAAATAAGGAAGACAGAAGTTTCAAGGTAGAAGTAAGAACATTACAAAAATTTCCATGATAGCAGCCCACCAGAGCTTTGCTGGATGGTACCCTAAAGTCCTACTCTCTACCACACCACTTGGTCATTTATTCTTTGTGCGTATAGTTTCCCATATGAAGAAAAATTTCCTAATATTTGTGAGATGTTTAACTTTAGCAAGTTTCCAACTGTGTCCTCATTTTCTTGTTGAAGAATGTCAGCCTGAATCTACCATCCTAATTTTTTTTACTGCAAAATGTTAAGAACTTCAATCATGTCACCCCTTAATCTCCATTTACACACTGAAAATGTTCAGCTTTTTAAGTCTTCCATTTTAGCTCATACTTCTTGGCTTTGAAATAAACCAAGTTGCTCTTCTCTGTACCTTCTCTTTTGCGACTAATGCCTTTTTTCTAATATGGAGACCAACTGCACATAGTACTCCAGATAAAGTTCACAGGTGGGTTATATAGTTATACAGTTTAAGCATAACCTCCTTTGACTTGTGCTATATAATCAAATGTTCTATTAGCCCACTCAATGGCTTCTGTACACTGTCTACATGCACAGTAGAAAGTGACAAGTCCACTACAACACTTAAATCCTTCTCATAAGGGTACTTTCAAGTTTCAGACCGCCCATTGTGTTTTCAAATTTACCATTTTTACTTCCTACGTGTAGTACTTTACATTTACTTACAGTACATTTCATCTAACAAATCTAATCAAGCCTGTATTCTACCCATGTTCCTCTGTAATGACTTGGATAACTGTTGATTGTTTGCCATTCCACCTGGTTTGGCATCATCTGCAAACTCAAGTTTGTTATTTATACTCCTGTTTAGATCATTTATGTATATTAAAAAGAACAGTAGACCTATCACTGACCCCTGAGGTGCACGACTTTCAACAACCCCTAATTCAGATATGGTTTCTCAGCCCATAATCCTTTGCTTCCTGATCTTGAGCCAGTTTTGCTCACATATACACTCAGGTTTTGAGGTAAGGTAGTAATACTCATGGATCATGGTGCTGGAGAGTGGTGACATGTTGCATGTCGGTTAGCATATGCAAGTAAAAATTTCATTGAACTCTGTATATGTGATAATATGGACCTAATGAACCTAAGAAAAGTACTGAAAACATCACGGCCTTTCAACCTCATTCTCATTAATGGCACCCTGAAGCCCTGCACTGAAGTAAAAGCTTTTATGAGTGTTTATTGTTGGTAAGAATCCCAGCAAAAATGTACATGTTGTGACAAATGTAAAAAGATGGGGACAATTCACATAAGGTGGCCCCATAGTTGATGTAGTGCTCGGTTACAACCTTAGAACAAATAATATTGGGGCACACTGCAAATAAGTATGGCACTATGGACAGGAGATTGTTTTTTTCTGTTAATTTATTTTTCTCTTAATTTAATGAAATGGCATAGCAAGTACAACTTCAAAAAGAGCTCATGAAACTCAATATTCAACCTGCACCTGAGTAAGAGAGCCTACTCTCAAATGCTTCTTTGTGTAGGATAGAACAGCAAATAAAGTAATAAGATTAAGAACACAAATGCCAAGTTCTGAACAGCTTCTCATAAAGAATATTTGTGCTTTTCCAATTCAAGATGATACAGAAAAGTGCTAGAATTAAGAAAGGTGGATTGGGATTCTTCAGTCTTCATCCAAGTAGCTAATGTAGGATATTATAACTAATTTCTCATTGCACACTTTTATCCAATCTGGTATTACCCTAAATATTGCTGTTAAGGTATTAGGAGTGATCTTAAACTCAAAGAGAGATTTAAAAATATTTATCCAAAAAGCTTTAAGTGTTTGCCAGTCCTAAAATGTGATCTCATGATGCAGGCCCTTGATGACATTGCTCAAAGGTAGGTTCTTTCAGTGGATCCATTTTAGACATCTTCGAGCAACGTATGTGAGATTGATAATCTAATGTTTGTTGAATTAGCACATTTTGAACTGGAGTGTATTTAATGAATTATATTCTGAAATTTGACTTGAGAGATTTCTTTCCTAACATCCCTTTTGATCATTAAGGAGTAAATCCCTTAAACGTTTTTGACATACTCTGGGGATGTTGTCTAAATTTTCATGTAAAACTAACCAATATCATGATTTGTTTCTCAGTTAATGTGCCAGTGTAGTCCATTCCTTTATTTGAAAGATAGATCAACACATGCAAATCATTGTTTTTATAATGCTAAAATACTTGACCTTTATCTAAATTGCTTTGAATTTACAACTGAAAATTACTACTTACACGTAAGTACGTCTAGGCAGAAATGCCCATTGGATATAGTCTGTTTATATTGTTGCATTCACTTCAGCAGTTGGGAGAATCCCAGTTTTATCTGAATGAACAAACAAGCAAACAGGTGTAGATGACAATACGGGCTGGATGGGCATCCCAGCCAAGTGAGGGAGCAGACCTGGAAGGAAGGACCGGAAAGGGTGGATGGACAGCCCATTAAAAAGAGAAGTTGCTGGAGGTTTTTATTCCCCCAACATACTAGATGGCAGCAGCCCTGGAGGTCGGTGCACAGTAAGAAGCCAGCGGGGCATGCAAGGATATGTAGTCTGGCAGGGCAGCCCTGCTGGGGTCACTAGGTGACATGAGAGGGTGCTGTAGGGAGACAAGCTCCCTATTTTGGACTACTATGAGACCCGGAAGTACTTTCATCGGGCAGTCACCCTGGCACCGAAGTAATCCTGGGTCTGTAATAAAAGAGACAGCACTCCCTTATTCAAGCGAGTTGGAGCTGGGAGGTAGTGGAGCAACGTTTGAGTGGAGGAGGGTAGAGCGGTAGGGAGAAAAACAGAGATATTGTGAGAAAGACCTGTATTTGCTTGTGCCACATTTGGAGGGAGTTAAAATAAAAAACCTTTGATTATTTGAACCTGGGACTGGACAAGTGTGTTTGTGTTAGGGTTTGGGGCTCACTGATGGCCTGGGTTTATCACATAGGCAAACAAAAGTGTGAATGAATGAACAAATGTGATTCTAGTGGTTTCTGTATAAGCAGAGAGCGACTGAAGAGTGCTGTTATGCTCATCTTCATATTATTTTCAGGCTTTGCTTTCTCCTGCACAGGTCTTATATAGCAAGTGATTTTAAATATTGAGCAGTGACATACAAAATAATAAGGAGACGCCTCGTTGGAATGAACTCCTTCCAACTGAAGCACCTTATTGCTTAGGGGAAATAACTTTGAAACATTTATTTTAAATTTGAAAAACAGAAATGTTTTCCAACGGATTATTGAATTATCTCAAAGCAACAAAAATGCATATACTGATAAGAAAAAAAAAGTACACTTTAAATTTCAAACAGAAAAGGAAACAGCAAAGAACAATTAAAAGACAGTTGAAATGAATATGACAAACACTTTTGTGCACTGAATTTATTTGGCTTATTTTAACCACAAATGCATCTGATACAGCACTACAATAACATTCTTTATAAAGTACATTAAGGTGTAAATTTTTGGATTACTCACTAATATGTATTTCCATTACAACGTTTTATTTTTCCAACTGAATACCAGTGCTCAGGAGTCTGAAACAGGCAGTATTTACCATTTCTTTTGTTAAAGTTACATGCCTTCTTAAGGTTTTTAGGTCAAAGCTAAACATTGCTTCTGAAAATTGGTACATTCTTGTTCCTTTAATATAAGAAGCTGAAAAACTGTGACACATTTTTATATTAAGTATTTTATTTTGCCCTTGGTTTGACGTCAATCTGAAATTTTAACAGCAATATTTAATTCATGGGCATGGGTTTTTTCTCATCCATTTTAAAAATAAATTTTACTTCAGCTACATTTTTCTCAAACATTTTAATAACTTACAGACACTGAGATTATCACTACAGTTTTATGTCTATTGTTTAGATCAATGAGCAGGGGGTTAGCACACATATCGTACAGCTCCAAGGACGCAGGACCAAATTTCAGTCTGGTAACTTTCCGTGCGCAATGTGCACTTCCTTGTGTTGTGGAAGTTATTATAGTTATTATTATTAGTTACCATAGTTGTTATTTTAACATAACATGATATTCTCAAACCTGCTTAACAAATTCAAAGTCACAAGAATTACATTCTGAAATTTGACTTAACAGATTTCTTTCCTAATATCCCTTTTGATCATTAAGGAGACAACCTCAGGCTAAAATTTTATACAAGTATAAACTGTTTTATTATTAAACATTAGATACTAACATATTATATGTATGTGTTTCTTTCATGTCATCTTTTTTTAATATTAGTCTGAAATATCAAAAAATGGCTTAAATCATTCTGTCAAATGAAGCTTGCCAAAATAAAGCATAGATCAGATCCTCCAAACTTCAGCTATCTCTGGCATTCTTTTAGTGTGCCCCACTACTGTGCAGAAAGTAGGCACTTTATTAAATAACAATACTGTATGTGTCATCTCGGTACCATTCTGATGGCATTAGTTCGCAGTCAAAGTTAACTGTGGGTGACATCCCTGTAGACCCCACATAATACACTCACGCCCACTCAAACAACCTAACAGTAGACTCTTTAGAAAACAGTCAGAAATGTAAGTCTCCAGAGGAGATGTCCACAAACGTCTACAGAACATGTATACTCAGGAGCGGACTGGGTCTCAAAACTGGCCCGGGCATCCTTCAACGAGTGAGGTGACGAGATCGACCCACTCGGCCCTTTATTCATTGTAATTTTCTTAAAATTTGTGATGAGTATGCGGCTCGCTACTTGCTATGAACCTATGATATGAACTCTATTTAAACTGTTGCCAAACTTAATCTGTACACTGTTGTTTAGACACAACTTAAAATTTGACGACATGCTTAGAAATAAAATTTATGTGCTTTATAACTTTATTTCATCATACTAATAATTGCAGCTGAAAACTGCTAATTACTGCTCATGCCGACAACCAGAGAACAATAAAATGCATAATACACAATCTAAGCTAATTATTAGTACCGAAGAATTTAAATACTAGATATGAGATCAAATAAATTGCAATAATGTATATGCTAAACAAAATGTAGTAATATCGAAACTGAAATCAGCAAAAGGCAGTTTTGACCAAATTTTTTGCTGCAACGTTGTATACTGACAACTAAAACAATTTGCTGACATAATATGGTATATTATATAGGACTATATAAATCGCAGTACCGGACAGATAATGTTTAGTAGTTTAGAAAACTAATTTGAATGTCAAACAGTAACCTGTACATAAAATGTATTTTATGAAACGGCCGGCCCATGACCAGACCAGAGTCCACAGCCCACTATGCAATGCCCAAATGCCCTAATGGCCAGTCTGCCCCTGTGAATACTACGCATATCACGAAATATTTTACGGTGAGACCTTTGGTGATTTAATCACTGTGCTCCCCTATTTAATTAATAATAATGACATAAATGTTAGTGTTACTATCTCATGGATCAAGCAACTTATGCTGAAAATCCATTGTCTGAGTGGACTTTCTACGTCCTCCCAGTGTTTGCATTGTGCTTCCTCCCACTGTACTCAAAGATGAGCAGGTTTGTTTAACTGATGACTCCATTCAGTGTCTCAGTGTGAGTATGTGAGCTCTGCAATAGACTCACACCCCATCCATTGCTGTTTCCTGCTTTCTGTCCAGCACTGTCAGACCCTGGACCCCAAGACCCTGAATTGGATTAAGCAGGTTGGAGAATGAATGATCAGCCTTTTGCTGCTGGGACAACCTTTTACTTCCCATAATGATTACCAGAATCATGTATATAAAATGAAACAATAGGTTTGCTTAATACTTCACCTAAAATGCATTAGAGATTAATTTAATAGGACAGTGGGCAAAATGTACAGTGAACAAGCATGAAGTTGTGGCTCTTTAAAACTTCTATCTAGAAATGAAATACAACAGCGTAGTTATTTGTTATCTTGAATCAATCAACAATGTACACCCAAACACTGATCTGAACATCCATACTGCACATATATTTTACTATTAAAAATAATTAATTCAGCCTAATTTTAGCTAGAAATAAACCCTAATAAGTGATGACTGACAAAGTGGCCAAAGTATCTTTGATCATTAATCCATTTTTTTCTGTTCTGATTTGTAGTATTGTCTTTAATGTCATCCTTACATTCCTTGTTTTAATTATTTGGTTTATTTCTAGCAAAGCTTTACAGCAAAAACAATCTTCACAAATGAAAAAAACTGACCTTAACAACGTTTGGGGAATAGTCAAAGGTAGTTCAGACTTGAAGCATCTATACTGTAGCTTAATCACTTGTCTTTGCCCCTTTCTTTTGTAAGAATTATGCACAGTCCAGGAATCACACTGAAATTTTTATTACCCAGTGAATAGTTTAGTCTTCTTAGAGCATTTGTCCATCGGTAGTGGCTTTTGAGGGAAATTTGCACATTGTCCTCACTTACACAAGCCATAAAACATGATTTACAGTCAGATTTACTGTCTGTTTTTAATCCAAGTGTTAACCAGAATGATACCTCTAACAATAGAATTAACCATAGGATTAAAAGTAGCATTAACTGGAATGTGACCATAACACTAGAATTAACTCTGGAATTAACCCTAAAACTAACCATAGTGTTAACCAAAACATAACCCTAACATGAAAATAAAGCATAGAATTAACCGTAGTATTAACCAAAACATAACACTAACACTAAAAGTAACTCTCGATGGATGTGTGCATTTGTATGCATATATTTGCATATGCTTAGATATGGATGGACATATTCTCCTAGGCTGTTTCCTAACCTGTATCAGCATCTCGTTTTCCTGCTTCCGTAATCAGCCAGTACATCAAAATGACTCCATAGTATAAGGTTTATTCATTCTCTAATCATTTCGTCTAATTTCTTTCAGAAGTAAAAGTTGGATGACCAAGGTATGAAAGTGCCAAAGGTTTGTAAAGGAAAATGATGGTGGCTGCATCTATATGTGCCATCACATTTTCATACCATTAAAATGGACAGTAAAATACAGTTCTGGGAGATATGGGTCTTGTTCAAAACCTGCATGTACTATAGATGCAAAATGATGTAAATCTACATTCACAAGGGGACCAAAAACCAAACAGGTTAGGATTTATGTTCTTTTTTGTTTTAGTCATTCCCAGTGTCTGCAATGGGGCACAACATATGTATGGTCTGCATGATTCATCGATTCTTGAAAGTTTGCCACTTTCAATAGGATGTGCAAAAACCTGATTTCATTGCCATTGAGACATTTATAGATAATGAATTAATGTTAAAAACATTTAGTGAAATCTTTGTATTCATTGAGACTGTCTAACATTTCTAAATGACAATAACTAACTATTAGCATGCACATCTCTTAGATCTGAGTGGCAGGTGAAATGCTAAAAGTCTGCATCATCAGATACTGTTTTAATTTCTTCAACACATTTTCTTTAAATAATGCTGATTCTAAAAGCTAAAATATTATCTCAAAGTACAGTACAACATATTTCTTCCAGGGAATGTGTATTTGTACAGTTAGAAGACCTGTGGGGTAAATGACCAGCTCAGAAAACACCCAGCAGTGCTGTTTGAACCTTTCACACTTCTTAAACTCCAGGCAAGATTTTATTTCGTCTATCATATCCTGATTCATTTTCCACAAGTTCTTTTCACTTCTTTCACTATCTCTTTTATTCATTAATTTCTATAGAGCAAGTATTATGGATGCATTCCGAGATATACATGAAGGTACAGATTTGAACTGTATGGTACCCAGTGACTGTTCACAATGAGAGATAAACCACACTGCAATTCATCTTACAATAAACCACCTTTATACTGTATAAATTAAGTCACCAAATATTTTTAAACATTAAAGTGATATCCTGCAGCAACAAAATGTTGGGTGAAGATGTGAGATACAATAGCTTAAAATAGTAGTAAAGGACACTGTAGTTAAGAACAATTCCACTAATTTATATAATATTGAACATATTTCATCAAAATAAAATGAAACCAAAAGTTTGATACATAAAATAAATATTTGATGTGTTAGTAAGTAATTATTGTATAAAGCTTTGTGATTCAAAATAATTGGGAAAGCTTTTTAAATTCAGTACCCTGGTCAAGAATCCACTTTGGGATGGATGGATTAGAACTGGGTTTTTCTCTCACACGTACATATGTACAGATAGATAGATAGATAGATAGATAGATAGATAGATAGATAGATAGATAGATAGATAGATTTTTTTGGCAAAAATAAGTTCTGCATACACTAGTATTAAAACTGTTAACGGGTTAGCTGTTTTATGGTAAAACTGCAAATGATCACTATTGCATATCTTTATAAGAGAACAACAATAAAAGTTTGATTCCTCTAAAAATGAGCACAACCATTCTCAGCCAGCATTTTTTAACTACTTTTTTTTACGATATCAAATAAAATGTTATGATTGCCTTTAACAGTTCAACAACAAAAGATTAGTACTAAAAATTATAGACATTCTTAATTGAGCACATTATATCTGATCTCTTTACTAGTACCTCTTGACTGCTTACATCATATTGATTTAAAAAGTGTAGCAAATATTATTCTGGAATAGATCTTAAAATAATACCCAATTAAGTTATCAGAAGGATGACCTTTTAATGTTAACTGTATATACCTATATAACACAGTTATTAGATGATAACATTTATAGTTGGTTATTAATGCACATGTACATTTTAAACTTAGCTCTTTATTTTCTCACTTATTCACCTGAAGGAAAGCAAACGTTACATGAATTAGACTATTAAAGATATTCTCCGGTTCTTTACTTGTGATAAAAAATATACAATTTTAAAATACTTTAAAAATATATACAATGTATAATATATGCCAATTATATCCTGAAAAAAATCACCTTAAAAAGTGTGAAAAGTTATGTCTGTCTGTCCTTTTACCCCGATCCGATCTGAGCTGCCTCACTTTTGCACTCTGCACATGTCACACAGACAATTTAAAAGTTTGATTACAGAGCCATTGAAACTGTGCTTTCGGTGATGGTGGTCTTCAGCGAGTAGACTCTTTTCTAGGCACTGTTCACTAATCTTGCGATCCAGCACTACTTTAAAACGCCTGGCATTTATTTTGATGGGAAACCCTGTGCCCCTTTCTATTAAAAAAGCGAGATCTGCCGTAGATACAACAGCCAGAGCTAACCAATGTTAACAGTTTGCTAACAGTAAACGATGGAAGCACTTCTATTGATCACAGCAGACAGGCAAGCCAGGCTTGTGAAATGCAGGCGCTCTTCCTTGCAGTTTTCGGGACTGCGCACATTTGCCGAATATGACTGCAATGGATTCACGTCAGAAGACTTACCCCGAAATCACCGAAAGATTCTGGTGTGCGTTGCGAGCCATCTCGCAGCCTTTGGTTCGCGTCTTGTGCATTTCAGCCCGGAGAGATGGACAATCAGCCGATACATCCCCGATGGAAATAACCAGCTCACGATACTGGGCCACCAGGGTATTGAACTCCTGTACAAGCTGGAGGAAAAAAGGTCATTTTACTTTGCTTGCACACACAATACATGATTTACAAAGTAACAAGATTTTACATCCTATCATTGCCTGACAGCCGCATACGCCGTTATAACCATTCAGCCTGGACGGGATTATGTAGAAATTATCAATTTCAATGTGTTAAAATGGAGGCTCTTATTGTGAGCAGAGGAAACCTAACAAAAGCGCTTGTTCAATGAGACAACCGAATGGATGATGAATAGCATTAACGAGTTTTCAGACGATATTAAACACGAATTGTGTAATTAATCCTCCTTTTAAAGACACTCGGCGTCGGAGAACGTTGGAAATACACTGTGATGACCACACAGCCCACCAACACGGTGGCACACCGCAACTTGCTGCAATGATTTCATTACGCTAAATACTTCCACCAAGAAGCGGTGAACGCGAGTGCCCTTTGAAAATGCCAAGGCAGTGCACATACAACAGAGCCGTAATGCGCATGAATTGGGCTCCGAGTGAACTCTTCTGGATTAAGGATTGCACACCGGCGGTGCAAGGGGAGAATCGAGCGGATGCAGTCCAGCGTGCACGCAGACCTGTAAGATTAGTACAGCGTGCCTGCGCCTCCTCGTTCAAACAGATCCACGCTTCTGCACAAATGCTGCTGCAGCCGCCGTCTGACAATCCCTCTGTCAGTTCAATAAAACATCATAAACTCTAATAATGGCTTTGGTCCAGGCATATAGTGGGGTTCACACCTCAGCTGCATGTAGCATCCCGTTAGTACTTGCGAAAATGCATTTCACGCACACCGCTTCTAAATATTATACACACACGCTACCAAGACAGTCCCATCAGTGTATTTTTTTACTGCAGTTTTAAAAATAGTGCAACTGCACGTGATCTGAATTGAAAAAGGTGGGGGAGAGTGACACCAAAACGACGGCTTAAAATAATCGAAAAGGTGGTGCGCCTACCATCCTGCAGTCTTCCGGGGCTCTTTGGGCTCGGTGGGCGCTCTCCGAGCTGCCCCTGCGCTCCGGGTCCCTGTACGGAGGTTTGCCGATGTGAAAAATGGATCCTGTGGATCTGGGGCGGTTTTTGCGCCCATTCGGTGCAGAACTCATGCATACACATCCAATAATTAAACATACACTGCCAGGAAGAGTGCGTGGTCTTATTATTGTGTGGATGGTATTATCTGAGATTCAGTGCAGCTTTCGAAGCAGCGAACGAGTGGCTCCTCAAACTGTCTAATGTGGAAACGCCTGCTCTTCTCGGAGGCAGCCTTCAGCGCGCAGCAGAGCCGGATGAGCGTCCGCGATACCCGTCTGCATTTCTTCTCGGGCTCGGCGAGTCACCTTCACTTCAAAAGAAGTGGGGTCCCTGCAAAAGCAAAGCCTCGCATTGCCCACCTTCCCTTCGAGAACTGCCGTCAGGATCGCAACGAGGTAACCACTGCTCGCAGTTAAGAGTTTCCATGAAGGACTGGCAGCTGTTCGAAATCTAAAGACTCCGGGGATGCGATTTTGGATTTCTTCGTACGGATATTTGCCGGAGTCAGGTGAGGAAATCAAAAGAAAAAAGGGGAAAGAAGCCAAGCAAGTAAAAGAAGCAATGTAAGTGGATGCGACGGATAGTCCAGTTGTTATTCCCAAGGTCTTCTATAAAGAATATATCTAACCTTGGTGGAAGCAGGAGACGCAGGGAAGCTGGCAGACTGACGTGGTTAGCAACACAGCACATTCATAGGACGGGAATACTAATGTGAGCCATCAATCCAGACCCCCTGGAGCTTACACACTTACCCAATCAAATGTTCAATGGCATCAATTATGTTACTTCAGAGACTCCATTGTTACAAATCTAGCGTGCCACTCACGGTATGAGATAGTCATAGATCAACCTGTAATAAGGTACAAGGTCTTATTAATATCTGCAACATTGTGTCACTTGTTTGATGACGGGAAGCATTCTCTTTTAATTGACAATACACCTGGAAGGGATGGCTTGACGGCACTGACTGGTTTCATTTTCATTATTTTATTGACACATCATGAAGTGACAAGACTTTGGTTAACTTTAGCTTATGATAATAAAAACAGCAGACATGCCATAAAGTAATACCACAACAGAGAGGGAGCCAAATCAGAAGTGTTACATTTGATCATAATCCACTTTCTAAAAATATATAAACATTATGTCAATGCAATATACTATGTAGTCCATTATATGCATAAAACACACACACATATATAGGGCAAATACTGTTAATCTATATCTGTCTAGATATATATGTATAGATATAATACAGTGCATACAGTATGCAATAATATCCACCCCTTTTGGAAACCTGTTTCATTGTTCAATGTAGAGTAGATTCAGAAAGTATTCAGACCCCTTCACGTTCTGCACACTTTACTGTGTTGTAGATTTAATTTTAAATAGATAAATGTGCCATTTTCGCCCACCAGTCTACACTCAAGAATACATAATGGCAAAGTGAAAATATGTTTTCAGAAAGGTTTGCAGATATTCAAAATCAAGTCTCTCTTTCATATAAGTAATTCAGATGAATGGTTCTGTACTTTGTAGAAGTCCTTTTGGAAGCAATTACAGCTTTTAGTCTTCCCAGGTAAGTCTCTACAAGTTTACATACTTGGATTTGGGCATGCAGCTTATACCAGTCTGAGCTGGTAGATCCTATCAAGCACCATCAGAGATCCTCTCAAGCTCTGTCAGATTGGATGGGAAGTGTCTGTAAACTGCCAACTTCTGGTCTCTCCCAAGATGGTCTATTGGGTTTAACTCTGGACTTTGCTAGAGCCACTCAAAGACATTCAGTGACTTTTTCTAGAAGACACTCCAGTGTTGTCTTGTATGTTTTGGGTCATTGTCATGCTGAAAAGTGAACAGTCGTCCCGGTCAGAGGTTGTGTGTACTCTGGTGCAGGTTTTCTTGCAAGACCTCTCAGTATTTGGCTTCATTCATCCTACTTTCAATTCCGAGCAGTCTTCCTGTCCTTGCCACTGAGTTGCACCCACATAGCATGATGCTGCCATCATCATGCTTCACCAGACATAGTGCTTGGAGTTCTGCCCAATGAGTGTAATTTTTATCTAATCAGACCAGAAATCTTTTTGGCAATTTGGCAAACTCCAAGTTGGCTGGCATGTGCACCAGATTGATGGAGTGCTGCTGATATGATCATCCTTCCAACGGGTTCTCCCATTTCAGCAGAGGTCTTCTGAAGTTCTATTAGAGCAGGGGTCCCCTACTCTTGTCCTGGAGAGACCCAGTGGCTGCAGGTTTTTATGAATAAAGAAAGGTGAACGTCTCAGGAATGTCCCCAAAACAATTTAACAAAGTTCTTAAAAAAGAGAAAATCAACAATTTCGGAAATGCATGGTATGAAAGAAATAAAGCACAGCACAAAAGATCAAGGTTTGGGGAAATTCCCCATGGCAGAGTAATCATGAATGACTGATGTAACGGTCAAAATGTGTACAAACATACAAATGACAAGCAGAGATTTTCATCGCGGGACTTCTATGAAGAAATGACAGGAAATGTAAGACTGGCGTGGAAATGAGTTGGCAAGAAGTGATGTTTTCAATGGGAGCCGGTAGTGATATCATCAGAGAAGGACGGAAGTGAAGTCATTGGAATGAGACCGGAAATAATGTCTTCTAGTGAAGGAATGGGAAGTGGAGTCATCCTGGGGAGCAGGAAGTGGCTTATTGTGATGTAATTGCAGCGAGTATTATTTTTTTATTCTTCCTTTGGTTTGTCAAAAGAAGAGAAAAGGTGTTAGTACTCTGTTCCAACCCTCATCTGTTGTTCTGTCATGCTGTTTTGGACCCCTTTGTTTGCCTCCTAATCGTGCGTGTCTGACAATGGTATAGCACAATGAGAGCAGCAACAAGCCATGAAATTAAAGAATGGGTTTAATTAACATCAAGACTCGCCGCCTAATTAAGCAACTGGTTGGAGAGAAATTGGTTGGAGTTTGAGGCTCTAACTTAGTTAGTCTTCTGTTGGCTCACTCACTTCACATTTAATTTCTGTTTAAGGAAAGAAATGAAGAAATTCAGAGGAATGACGAAGAAATTCAGGGCACCAAATCTTTAAAAACAAGTCAATTAAAATTAATTCAAAAGAAGTTAATTAGCAGCAAAAACAGGTTACTAATTAAGTAAAGTGTTAGAATCAAAACCTGCTGCCACTGGTGCCCCCAGGACTGGAGTTGGGGACTACTGTGTTAGAGTGACCATTAGGTTCTTGGTCACTTCCCAGCTACTCAGTTTGGTAAGATGGACAACTCTGTGAAGAGTCCTGGTGCTTCCAAACTTCTTCCACTTCACAATTATTTTGACCACTGTGCTCCTGGAAACACTCAAAGCTTTCTAGACAGTTTTATACCCTTGATCTGATCTGTGCCTCACCACAACTGGATGACAGAGGTCTGAGTATACCTTCAACTCCATGACTTGGTTTGTGTCCTGACATGTGCTGTACAGGTAGGTGAAGTTAGAAACTAAGATCAATCAATTTAGTTTGCCACAGGTGGACTCCAATCAAGTTCTAGATACATCTCAAGAAGAAATAATGCAAGTGACCACCATTTGGAGTGGCACGGCAAAGGGTCTGAATACCTGTACCTATTTGAATGAGAAGTTTAAGTTTTTGATTTTTAATATTTTAATATATTAAATTTGCAAACATTTCTGAAAATGTGTTTTTACTTTGTTATTATGGATTATTGACTGTAGACTGATTGGCAAAAATGGCATATTTAACCATTTAAAATTATATTTACAGCACAGTAAATTGTGACGAAAGTGATGGGGTCTGAATGCTTTCTGAATTCACTTTAGCAGCCAACCTGTGCATGAGGTGTTGTTGTATGATAGTGTGTGTGTAAATTATATATATATATATATATATATATATATATATATATATATATATATATATATATATATATATATATTGTCAGGGATGCCAGGGGCCATGACCCGGCCGGGACGACATGAAGGACCGGATGTGGTTCTGCACCCACCCTGGATCACGTGGGGGTTGCCTTCCGGGTTGCTTTGGGGGCCACGGGTACAGGGCATGGAAGCCCTACCCTGTAGGGGCCCGTGGTCACCGCCAGGAGGCGCCCCAATGCCTTGGGGACCTGTTACCCCAGCACTTCCACCACACCAGGAAGCTTCCGGGTGCGCAGCCGGCACTTCTGCCACACATGGGTGTGGCTAAGTTTAATTGCCGGGAAGCAGCTGGAGCCCATCTGGGTTCCTATAAGAGGGGCCGCCTCCCTCCAGTCATTGGTGGATGTCGGGAGGTAGCGAGACAGAGCCGGGGAGAGGATTGGAGGCGGCCAGGAAGAGAAGGCACAAAGACTGTGAGCCTGGACATTGGGGGAATCGGTGCAAGAGGCACTGGAGTTTGTGAGCACGTATTTATTGTATATATTGTAAATAAACGGTGTGTTGGGTAAAACTATGTTGTCCGTCTGCCTGTGTCCGGGCCAGCGTTCACAATATATATATATATATATATATATATATATATATAGTAGGAGAATAACAAAAAAAAAGAGTTGGGCAGTTGTCCCCGTCTAATGTCCAGCGATCTTCAGTGAAAAATAATTGAAAATATTTGATCAAAAGTGTAACAGTTGATTACATGACAGTAGAAGTTGGCAACCAGAAGGAAGTATTGGTGGAAATGATGTCATAACTATGAGACCGGCAGTGATGTCATCTTTGGGAGATGAAGGCGAAAGTAATAAACTGGAAGACAAGCCGTTTTGGGAATCCCGGAGAGTTGGTGAGTGAGCTTGTTTATTGTTTTTCTTCATGGATTCTGATGAAAAGACAAGAGAGGCATTAATACCCAATACAGCCCCTTTGTCTTGTGAAGTTTCACTCACCAGTTGGCTGCCTGTGCATGTGTGTGACTATATATATATATATATATATATATATATATATATATATATATATATATATATATATATATATATATGTCGAGGATGCCAGGGCGACGACCCGGCCGGGACGCCTTGAAAGACTGGTAGTGGGCGTGCGCCCAACTGGGATCACGTGGGATCATCCTGGTTGCTTTGGGGGCCACGGGTAGAGGGCTTGGAAGCTCAACCCTGTAGGGACCCGTGGTCAGCGCCAGGGGGCGTCCCAATGCCTTGGGGACCTTGGACGGGGGAAGAAGAAGAGGGACACCCGGAGAGCTTCCGGGAGAACAGCCGGCATTTCTGCCACACTGGGGCGTGTCCATCGGGGAATGCCGGGAACCACCTGGAGCTCATCCGGGAGCATATAAAAGGGGCCGTCTCCCTTCATTCAGGGCTGGAGTCGGGTGGAAGCAGGACGAGGCAGGAGCAGAGAGTGTGGAGGCTGCCCGAAGAGAAGGCATTGGTTGGCCAGGACTGTGTTAGGGTTTGTGGTGCACGTAAAAAATTGTAAATATTGTAAAAGATAAACGTGTGGTGGTGAAAGACAACATGTCTGCCTGTCTGTGTCCGGGCCGGGTCCACAATATATATATATATATATATACGAGGTGTGGCAGAAAAGTAATGAGACTGGCAACACTGCAAGCGATCTGGCAACGCTGCGCTGTTGTCCTTGATAGAGCACGTGTATCAGTACCCTCCCATAGCTCAGTGCGAGTTTCAACTCCTTCCGTTAACTACGTGATTTTTGTGACTGCTATTAGCGAAGTTGTGTTTTTGGTTGTGCGTCACGCAAAATGGAACAGCGGAATTTGGAGCAACGTTGTGCCATTAAACGGCAAGTGTGACGTTTGAAAAGTTAAAACAGGCCTATGGGGAACATTCTTTATCCCGAGCTCAAGTTTTTCGCTGGCACAAATAATTTTTGGAAGGCTGAAAACACGTTGAAGATGAACATCGTTCAGGGAGGACTTCAACTTCGAAAACCAATGAAAACATCGAACGTGTGAACACTCTTGTGAGATCAGACCGTCGTTTAACATTAAGAATGTTGAGTGAACAATTAAATTTGAACAGATTTACCGTTCATCAAATTTTGACTGAACATTTGCACATGCGAAATGCCTGTGCCAAAATGGTGCCAAAAAACTGCCCTCTCCATAACAGAATTTTTGACCTCAAAAGGCATTCCTGTGGTTCCCCAGCCCCCTTATTCACCTGACCTCAGTCTGTGTGACTTTTCCTTTTTCCTAAACTGAAAAATGTCCTCAAAGGACGTCAATTCAGGACTTTAGAAAACATCCAAAACAGTGTAACGGACATGCTGAAGACCATACCGGTTGAAGACTTCCAGCGTTGCTACCAACAGCGGGAACAACGTCTCCATCGGTGTGTAGCTGCCCAAGGGAACTACTTTGAAGGGGATAACATTGATGTTTGAAAAAAAGAAAAAACTTTGGTAAATAAAAAATCAGTCTCATTACTTTTCTGCCACACCTCGTATATATATATATATACACTGCATATGTGTGTGTGTATGTTGTGGACCACCCAGACTGGCATCGGCAACTGAACCCAACACAGACAAGCATGGGACACAAGTTCAAGGCACACACATTGGTTTTTATTTTCTTTTTTCCTTGTGAGAAACGCCTTCCCCCATTTCCCACGCTTACAACACAGTCCCAACACAAGCACAGCACAAACACAAGTCTTCATTCTCTTTTCCTTCTCTTCCACTCCTCGGGTCAAGCTTACTCTTCTTCCTCCCGACTCTGGCTCCGGGAAGTGCTCCAGGTGCTTGATGACTCATTTCCGGCAGTACTTCCGTGTGTGGTGGAAGAACTGCCCCTAAGGGCTCAGCAGCTCCTGCTGCAGCACCCCTGGCAGCACCGATACCAACAGGGCTGTAGGAAACTCCAACTCCCATGAAACCCTGGGGGAGTCAGAGGCACCGCTGCAACCCAGGGGGTTTGACATCTAGTGTCCCGGGAGAGGTAACGCTCTGGCCACATTCCCTTCCCCGGTCCTCCCAGCGTGGAGCAAGGGCCCCAGCTGCATGCTACAATGTGTGTATATATACTGTATATATATATATGTGTGTGTGTGTGTGTGCAAGTGTACGTATATATATATTTTTGCTTTTTTTGAATTGACATATTTGTAAATTATTAAAACATCCACTAGAATTCCCTTCTTAAAAATAATTTATAGTAGTTTACTTTTATTTTTGTCCTTTGAAAACTGACAATTTTTAGAATCGAGTGTTAGATGACCATTCATTCATCCATCAATCCATGCAATTTCTGAAACCTCCTAATCCAATATTTTGGGACAGGGTGGACTGAACTCTACCTTGGCCACAGTGGGTGGTAGTGAGGAAGCAGCCTTAAATGGAACAGCAGTTCAGCAAGGGCTCCCGCACAATCACACACCCATACTCGGCCACATTGGCTCAAGTTAGAGAACTTTTGTTTACAAGTAAGTGTTTGACATGCGAAAGGTACCTGGAGAAAACCCTCAATGTCACAAGGAGAACATCCAAATTTTATATGGACAGTGGGCTAGCTGAATCTCAGAGTCCTGGAGCTGTGAAACAGTTACTCCTTGTCCCTCTATGCCCCAACCTCCAATGTAAACTATAACATGTTAAATGCAGAAAGAGTTACATTTTATAATTAATTGTGCTGTCAGTAACTATAATTATAATTAACAATAATTAATTGTGATGTCTCTAATGTGTGATGCTTTTCTAAAGAACTCAGCAGCTGAACAATTCTGACATTATAAATACAGTATAAAAATATCTGCAACAGATTGCAACTCAGTGTTAAGTATGTGCAACCTGCAGGAAGATAATACAATTTTCTGTAACATTTACCATTTATCTTACAATTTTTTTCTGTTTTTGTTTTTGTTAATCCTAGAAATGCAGTATCTTTCACTGCTTATTTTGAATTAGGGTTAGATATGTTATACTTTTATGAAAACACAAGGATATATTTACTGTATAATAGTAGGAATCTGAAGGGACAAGGGTATCATTCACCTACGGCTCCTGCTTTTTCCTGACAGCCATTCTGCAGGTGATGAAGAAATGAAAGAACATCTACAACCTTAAACGAGTTGCTACTCTTTTTTGAAACTAATTACAGTGGAAGGACATGACATCTTATTGCCTCCTAAATCCATCCATCCATTATCCAACCCACTATATCCAAACTACAGGGTCACGGTTGTCTGCTGGAGCCAATCCCAGCCAACACAGGGCACAAGGCAGGAAACAAACCCCGGGCAGGGCGCCAGCCCACCGCAGGGCACACACACCCACACACCAAGCACACACTAGGGACAATTTAGAATTGCCAATGCACCTAACCTGTCTTTGGACTGTGGGAGGAAACTGGAGCACCCTGAGGAAACCCACACAGACACGGAGAGAACATGCAAACTCCACGCAGGGAGGACCCGGGAAGTGAACCTGGGTCTCCTAACTGCGAGGCAGCAGCGCTACCACTGCGCCACCGTGCCTCCTGCCTCCAAAATCTATAGTACATATTTTATTTTTTACTTTTTCCATTTCTGTCAAAATACTCTATCAGGTTTCCTTTCATGTTGAGAAATTATTATACAATTATTATCTTAGTAATTCTATACTTTTAAATTGTTAAGGTAATGTTTGTATGTCTCTGGGGTGGCTTGCAGGGTGGAATGTCAGAGGACTAGGACTCTGAAGTGTTGCATCTTTGTGTCATTTGAGAATGTAAGACAGAGCAGGATGAGACTGTATTTTCACTTGTTTTTCTTTAATCGCATATTTGTTTAAAAATTTTCCTGGTTGTTGTGAAATATTTCAACAGCTAAAAGGAAGATGGGCAAAAAATGTCAGTTTAGTATAGCTTCAAAAACAACAAGAAAAGGTGAAAGGTGTCTATAGGATATCATAAAGAAATGTGAATTTTTAAAAAAGAACAAATGTTACAAAGAGCAATAATCAATTTTAATCAGTTGGAATATGTCCATCCATCCATCCATCCATTCTCTAACCCGCTGAATCCGAATACAGGGTCACGGGGGTCCGCTGGAGCCAAACCCAGCCAACACAGGGCACAAGGCAGGAACCAATCCTGGGCAGGGTGCCAACCCACCGCAGGTTGGAATATGTCATGAATTCAAAAGAAGGGAAGGGTTATTACATCTATGCTCACTGAAATCAGATACAAATATTAAAGATCAATACAAAATAAAGAGAGATTGGGTTGGAAGGGGTCATCACTGTAAAACCTCCAATAAGAACGGACATGTCAGAAAACTAATTAATGAAGCTTCTTTGTGACGTCTGAGGTAATCTTTGATTCCGAAGGGCAGCATATAAAAGTAGCTGTGTAACTGAACAAAACTAAATGATTACTGGCTGCAACATGCGCATATAATTGAAACGATAAGGAATTTATAACATTCTCTCTTTAATTCCTATGATGTCTACTCACATACTTATAATAATAGCAGAGTTTCACTTGAGTATAAAACTCTCCTCTAGAATCTTTAGTAGAATCATAAATTGTAGCACTCTTGGAGGTTTCTCGCCACCCTTTTTCAAGACTATATTGTTTTTCTTGTCAGTGTATCATAGTTACTCAAGAATTCACTACTTTCCTATTGATAACAATTTGCTTCCTTCTGTTAAACCTTTCAGCAATGATGTAATTTGTATTTGTGTTCATGCTCCATGCATCCTAAAATATGAAGTACTCACAGTTGGCCACTTAAGCGTATAATCTTTAGGAGATGAAGATTTTTATTAAATTTACCTCTAGACAAATTGACATTTTTGTGGAAAATAATGTAAATTCCAAAATAGTTGGCAGAGGTTTTCTGAGAAACATTAAAATTATATATGAGGGGAAAACAATTTCTTTTAATTCACAAAAATGTAAACTGAAGACCGGATGAACAACATAATTAATCATGTATATCTCTGAAGTTGATGGCATACCCGAAAGAGTGCCCACTCCCTAAAAAAGACTGGCATTACAAACAAAATTTTGTCATTTCATCACAAGAGAACATACTGACTTTTATCATCATTATTATTTGATCAAATGGAAGAGTCTTAACCCACTTACCATAGCACACTGCAGTAAAGACATTCTGTCTATTTCAAACCAGAATAACACAAATTTGTGTTGTGAGAAGGTGTCCAAAAGTTTTTGAGAATCTGTTAGGCATCTAATAATCTTAATTAACGATCCTGAATCTGTGCTTCCTGAGTGAGTTCAGTCTTCTAATTTCGTGCTCTCTAGATGGGTAGGCAAGGAGGTGTCACATCTGATTTAATACATTTCTGACAGATTTGTTGCAATTCTCTCAGTGTAAATGAATTTATAAAATAATTAAAAATGTATTTATCAAAATATAAAGGTGATCTTGTTCTGAGTGTATTAGGACTTCCTGAGTATGTCCTATTGATTCTTGGGATGGCTCAGTTTTCATTAAGATATATCAAACACAGAGTGCTGTACAAATTTTTGAAAATCCAAAAACATTTTGAAAAGCATGGGCAAATTTTCAAAACAGTCTTAAAACAGAGAAACATACTGTGAAAGCTCAGCTAACTATTTCAAATTAACTTTGAGACTGAATATTTCAACGTTTTTTATATTTTACTTGTCTGAGGGCAAACAGATCGCCATTACAAGGTAATGACACGACAGGAGAGTGGCTTGTGCCTTATGCTGGCCATATAAGCAGTGGCTTGTGCTCGAATTGTGAGCATCTGCCACAACAGCTCACTTCTCCTCCTGATTGTGGTATGTTACCCGTAAAAGAAAATAAATTACTTACAGTTTCTAGGAAGAAATGGAAGAGAAAAGGAACTATGTAAGCATCACTATATGAGTACAGAATGAATAAACAAACATGTACTTAATATTTACAATACACTACAAACAACCTCAGAGCTATGTTGTCTGCAGATTACAGTAGGCTAAATCAACATTAATTATCATTAATGCAAAACAATGACCTGCGCCATGATGGAAAATTCAAAAGAGATTTTTTCCCTTCCGGCAGTTCTTTCAAAAACTTCACCTAAGAAATCTGAACTACAATTAGCTACAAGGGACGATTCAAAAAGTTTCCACACTTATTTTTAACTACTTATTAAAAATTTCAAAAACAAATTACATCACTTTTCTACATAGTCACCTTCCTTTGCTATGCAATTTTCCCAGTCACAAACTCAGACACGACCAATTACTACTGAAAATATAAAAGTGCGGAAATATTTTGAACGTCCCTCATATAAACCATCAATGGCTGACAACTAGCAATAGTTTAAAAAGTAAGATTTTTCCATCACTAGAGTGGGAATCTTGTGTCTACAAAAGCTATTGCAGTCACCACAAGTCTATTTGAGCTCAATTTTTAACCACATGATATTGTAATGTGCTATTAAAATATGTATTTTATAATAGTATTAATAATTATTTACATTTATATATTAATTTTCTTGCTACTCAAAATGCTTTACAAAGAAATTGGGGACCCACTTCAGCCACCCACCCATGCTTTATTGTGCCAGTACATTCACCACACTTTAGGTGGTGAAGTGGTGGGAGAGATGGCCAATTAGAGACAGGGGATAATTAGGGGGCCAGAATGGACTAGGCCATGTTGAGCATGAAACAGTTGTTATATAAATAAAATGTATTAGAATTCTGAGCAATTTAGCTAGGGAAACACCCTACTCTTTTCAAAAGATGCCCAGAGATCTTTCATGACCGCAGCGAGTAATGTCTCATCCAAAGTACAGCACCATATTTACAGCACAGTGTCCCCGTCAAGCTGTGGCATTGGGATCCACACACAGACCACAGGGTAAGCGCCCCCTCATGACCTCCCCAACACCTCCTCCAGCAGCAACCCTAGCTTTTCCTAGATGGACTCCCATCCAAGTATTGGCCGGGTCTGAACATGCTTAGCTTCACGTTGATGACTTGTTCTGAAGTGCAGGTGGGACAGCTGCTGAAATGCTCTGATAAACCATCGTCATGCATGTGCATCAGAGTTTCACCTTAACAACTTATCAGAGGAATGAACTTCCACTCTGGGGCAGGAAAGGTGATGCCTATAACAGTGTTGTCTCTTTTTCCATCCACAGTGCCAAGAAGACAACCCATGAGGGCAACTGACTCCGCCTCTTCTGGTCAGAGCTCCATAAAGGATGGAACGTATCTACATTCTATAAGTTAGTTTTCAATATTTTATCATTGTAAAAATATTTCATAAATATAATATCTGCCTCCATTATGAAGTACACAAGCAAAAGTTAAAAATGCTTCAAAATAGTGTGTGTGCTCATCAGAATGTCACATGAGTACATTTTCTAAACTGCAGTAGATTTTTTGTTCCTTTTTTGCCCTGTAAATATTCTGTATATATAATTTGGCCCCACATATAACATAAAGATTTATTTTCCATAATAGCAGAAAAAGCTGAAGTTGCACAATAAGGGAAAAACACCAAGGAAAAGTCAGTCAGTAAACAGCTCTTCCCAGGTTAAGCACTTGACCACTCAGCCACACTCCTTCTCTTCTGTGTTGGCAGTACTGGGGTTGTCCATTGCCTTATTCTATCTGACATTTCCACCGAGCTTGTCATCTTCAGTATACTCTTTATGGGGTGTGAGGTCAAGGGGATCACGCAAAACTCTGCACAGAGACCACAGGTTTTCATTTCAGCCAGTTTTTAATTAGAAGCCAATTATTGCTAAGAATACAGCATACTTTTTTAAACTTATTTCTATTTTATCACTTGTTGAAACTGATAACCATCAATTTCTCCTTTCATGCTTAATTTGAAATCCTAGTTTTTTAATTGCTTACAGTTTTTATTCCCTTTTTGTTAGTTTTTAAAGACTTCAATCGGTATGATTCACAACAATTGGGCATACAATAAGTGATATAATATTTCATATCACATTCAACTTCAGTCCCTTCCACAACCCATCTAGAAAGCTAAGAAATAAAACCCATTGGACTGTGGCTCAAACTAGTATGCTATACTGAGTTTACATGTTCTCCCTGTGGTTTTGTGTGAGGTTTTCCTCACACGTCCACTAAGATATGCTTGTTATGTTTATTAACCATTTAAAACTGTCAAGGTGTTAGTGTCAGTGTAGGCACGTGGGCTTCACATCAGACAGGCAGTCCATCCAGGTCTCTCACCTTCATTAAATCCAATGCTTCCAAGATGGGCTCTGGCTCCCCTACAAACATGATTTCCATTAAACAGGTCTGAGAATATTATGAGATCTTTGTATTTACAGTGCAAATTTCTGTGGGTACTAAACATAGTGTTATGAAACATTTTAGAGTCACTAAACCAAATGATAAACTATTGTACTTTGCTTTAAGAAACATTTCAGGTAATTAAAATGTGAGGTTGAGCTGAATAATACAAATCAGTCTAGTGGCTGTGATAAACACCAGCATTGCAGGATGTAGACAGATAACAGCTCAATTGCTGACAGGCTTTGATTCCTCAGAGGGTATTCTTTTACTAGTTTAAGTTCCCCTGCCTATTACTTCAGTATTTGTTTTCATCCTTTTTTTTCTGCTCAGCTTCTGCAGCTGCTGAAGTTTTAGATGACTTCGGGAGAGGAGGGTTTAGACTTGTCTTAATGGGTTAACAACTTGGCAAGATGAATTTTCATCTAGATGTAAAAAAGTGGATTTCAGATGGTGGTGCTGCTTAAGCATTTTGTTAATTCACATGTGACAGCCATCATCTAGACTTCTCGTTATGCAGTTAAAAATTACATCTCACATTCAATGATCCTGTCACTGCCCCCCATGACTACCCATCCTGCCCTGAATCCACTACATTAGTATTCCTTATAACAACTTTAATCTTAACAATAAATAAACAAAGAAGCACACATCACAAACCAAACTATGACTTTTAACGTCAAATACAAATACCTTTTCAAAATAGTCAAAACTCAAAAGTGAATGTTAAGGGGTTGATTCAGTTTCTTTGTTGCATATGAGAAAAGCACACATCTGCATTTTCTGATGGCAATGTTACCTATGAGGTCACCACACAACAGCTTCTGTGTGAGGTCTGAGTTGATGCTGATAAAAGTCAAGCTGCTTATACTCTTTCGCGTCATGGATGGCTTCAAGAAGGTCCATATGATCTTAACTTTTGTTCAGGTAACTGAAAGAGTTGCTGCAATCCAGAGGGGAACTCATAGATTTGGACTTCAAAGGTATTAAATGGCAATGATATGGCACTTGATTTATTTCCTTAATAAATGAAGGCCTAATTAGTAATAATGATGATGGTCAAGGGTATCAGTGTGCTGTTATTCTTTGCTACTCGATACAGGCAACAGTATCACTTGTGACATGATGCAACAATAACCAAAACAATTTTAATATTACTACTACCACTACTACTATTAATAATAACAATAATAATAGTAAATATAATAATATAAAATATAACTACTACTACTAATATATAACATAATACTACAGGTCAGGTCAGGTTGGGGAGCATGCACTGGGACAGCACATTGCCACACCCACCACATGACAAAACAGCTCAGGATCTTGGTTGGCAACCCCCCAGGCAGACACACGCTCCATCCTCCAGAAATGACCCTCTATCTGGCACAGCAAGGTGTTACGTGAGCATCCCCTTGGCCTGGTCTAGCCACTCAGAACCTGCGAGCCTGATCACCCTCTGGGAATCGCGACACATGGCCATAGTGCCGTAACTGACGCTCCCTCACAATGCAGATAATGTGCCTCATTCAGGACTCCATGAGCAACCGTTCTTTCGACAAGTCAAACCAGTGGCACCCATGGATTCTCCAAAGAGATGCAGTACCAGAGTCCAGCCTTTGTCTCAGGTCACTGGATAGCATCCATGTCTCGCAACTATATAGCAAGACAGGAAGCACCAGGACTCTAAAGACTTGGACCTTCATCCTTTTGTATAGATATTGGGAACAGCACACACTCCTTTTCAGCGACCTCATGACCGCCCCATGCTCTCCCATTCTGTCTACTGACTTCATAGGAAGAGTCAACAAAGACATGAATGTCACTGCCGAGGAAAGTAAACCTCTCAACAAGGTTGACACACTTTCTGCAAACAGACACACTGCAGATGGCTGTGCCCAATAGGTCATTTAAGGCATGGATCTTGTTTTTGTCAAGGACACTCGCAAGCCCAGACACTCTTTAGACTCCTTGCTCAGTCTCTTGAGAGCCCCGATCGGAGCATCCATTGACTCTGCGAAGATCACAGCATTGTCAGCAAAGTCAAGATCAGTGAATCTTTCTTCACCAACGGATGCCCCACAGCCGCTGGACCCCATGACCTTGCCCAACACCCAGTCCTTGCAAGCATTGAACCAAGTAGGAGCAAGAACACACCCCAGACAATCCCTGGAAAAAACTGGGAAAAATGCAGAGATTCTGCTTGCCTCTGCACAGCACTCACAGTACCAGTGTACAGGCCGACCATGATATCCAGCAACCTTGAGGGGATCCCATGAAGTTTAATAATGTCCCACAGGGCAGCTTGATCAACTGACTTGAATTGTCAAATTGACAAAAGCTGCAAAGAAACTCTGCCAATATTTGCGTTTGTGCTCCATGAGAACCCTCAGTGCCAGGATGCAGTCGATGGCAGACTTCTTAGGCGTAAAAACACACTGCTCCGGTTGCTGGTAGGTGAGAAAGTGATCATGGATCCTGTTGAGGACGACCCTAGCAAGGAATTTACCCGGCACTGAGAGCAGTGTTACAGCCCTGTAGTTGCTGCAATCCAGGCGATCAACCTTCCCTTTCCAGATAGGGACGACAAGTCCCGTTTTCCAGTCAGTTGGGATGATGCCCGTCTCCCAAATGGAAGCAAAGACTGCTTACAATGCCAGGAGGACAGCTTTACCACCAGCCTGGAGATACCACAGATACCTGCCACCTTCCCTACCCTCAGCTGGTCCACCACCTGTGTAATCTCTATGAGATTGGGTGGTTCACAGCTAATTGGAGAATCTGCCTCAATAACTATGAACCCAGAGATGTTCAACGTCCTAGCTGGAGAATTAGCTTTAAACAGATGCTCAAAGTAGCTAGACAAGGGGGTCACAACTGCCATGTCATCCATAAGGACTGTTCCATCACCCATCATGAGTGCCATTCTCCGAGGAACAGATTCAGATTTGCGTAATGCTTTGATTCCTCTGTAAGCAGGACATGGGTCAGTAGATAATAGATGGTGTGTTACTATTCCTCTTACAGATTCCTCTAACAAATGCCTGATTATCTGCTGTCATAGCTTCTCAAAGATGCCATCAAGCCATGCACTGCAACTCCTCTCAATGATATCCAGAGTGCCCTGCGAGATGAAACACCACCTTCTGGGAACACTGGTAACACCAACACAACCCTCAGCAACCTTGAGGGTCTTATCACGGAAGGTCTCCCTCATCACATTAGGATTGGCAGTCGTTCCTAAATCCGAAACTTGGCGAACTACTACTACTACTACTACTACTACTACTACTAATAATAATAATAATAATAATAAAGATAATAATATTAAATACAACAAAAACTACTAATATATAAAACACTACTACTACTAATAATAATAAAATAAAAACTACTACTAGTACTACTACTACTACTGAACATGCTTAATAAACTTTAATTCAGTAAATACAGGTAAAAATGAAGCCGAATATTTAGATAATTAAAAAAATGCATGCATGATTATATCACCTACACCTCAATATCAATATAAATATATATGCTATGTATATATATTGTGACCGTGCTTTTGTTCTCTAGAGCTGTTCAGGTACAGAGGAAACACACTGTTTAGCCATGCAAGATCAACTGCAGATAGCTGCAGCTCAGAGTGTGAACATGCATATCTCATGGTGATGGAAAGTTTTAAATTTGAGCAACTTACTCAGTAATCTGTTCATTTTCTCCTGTTCGGTCTGTTCTGTCTTTTAGGCACAGCGCTGCCGCTCCTGCCTACCTTCAACTTGATACCCCCAAGGAATATGTCTTCAAATTCTTCTAATCCAAAGGATTCATCACTGGAGCAGAACAGCTAAAGAAGATGTCAAGTTTGCTGTTTAAGTTCAAGAATAAAATCTGTGTGCAAGCAAACTCCTAGCTGTATATTGTGCAACTCAGAAGCCCAAATGCAACTATATATTGTAAAAGGAAAAGAAGAAAATGATAAAGAGTTGCGGTATCAAGACGGCCACCCCATATAATTGGATGCATCAAAAAATCGAAAACCATGCAATTATTGCAGAGTTGTCTCTGCAGACGGAAGTTCAAAACAAAACTCCCAAAAATTGCAGAGCTTCTGGCTTTCAGTACCAGGTGGAAGGACACTGGAAGTGACATCAGTGGTGTTCTAGCTGTCAATCATCCACTCTGCAGTGGGAGAAAGACAGAAAGATGTTAAGACGCAGCGCCGACCCCTGGTGTGATGGGGGAATTATAGTCAAGAGCCCTTCAGCTATCCCCTGTGAGTATGTGTGAGACTATATACTACACTGCCCCATTGCTAGCTGAGACCCATAGGGGCCAGTGGCCCTTCCTGTGAGGGCAGGTGTCCCACGAAGCGGGTCCTACTTGCACCTTCCCAGGGTCCGGTCCTGCAACACAAAGAGCAGAAACAGGGGCAGAGACGCTGCCTGGACACCACCACTCGCATCCTTCCGTGTTGCACACAGGCAACGTTCCCCCCTCCGACCAGCACCCCGGCATGTGCCACTTCAGCAACCCCTCCAAGGTCTCTGCGCCCCCCAGATTGGAAAATCAGACGGGACCGCCTGCACCCCTGTCGCCTCAGCCGACTTCGGGGTTTCCTTCTGCCTCATCAGAGAACGGCCCTTCTCAAGATATGAGCTCCCAGCCTCACATCCCTCTCTATTGGATGAGCCAGCTCTCTTCCTTCGGGTCCTCCTCTTTTTCTGAAATGCCATGATGGTTTGGGTCTCCCTATGGGAAAGGAAGACACCCCATGCTGTCTGCGTCCCTGTAGAGCAACATGAGACCGACACTGGCTTGGGACATAGGGCATTAGGACCTACCTTGCTCTTTCCCCCCTCACCACCAGATCGGTCACCACCACCGCATCCACTATCCGAGCCCCCACTACTTGAATCCGATCAGTCATATCACGGTTCTTTTCATTGGGGTTTCACTTTTTCTTTACAGGGCTGGTTCCACTTACCTGCCCTGTCGTGCCGCTCTGGTTGGAGTATCCAGCGCCGCATCATTCCGCCCACTAATGCAGCGTCTTCACGGACGCGACCGCCTTCCCCTCCAGCTTCTTCAATTCCTCCCAGAGGGCATGTATCACCTGTAATAGTGACTCTGCCAGCTGATGGCCCTCCTCCAGCTCACGCAGAGCAGCCAGCAAGCACAGACAGTCAGCCGGCAGTGGACTTACCTGTCGATCAGCCCTACTCACCGGCTGCCTACCATGGGGCCGTCTCCTCGGCCCAATCGGGTCCTTCCCCGGCTCAATCATTGGCCGGTACGCACACCATTCAATCCCTTGCCTGCCTCAGGGAAGGACTTTCAGTCCTCGGCCATCTTGCTTCCCATGCTCCTGGTGCGGTGGCGAGCCTCCGGGCAGCTCCGCAGCTGCAGCGGCCGTCCGAGCTGCAGCGACTCCTACTCAACAGCTCTTCCTGCTGCTGCCACGCCGATAAAGCCCCGCGGATCAACACATCTTCTGCCACCGACGCGGATCCGGGCAGTCCCTGCCTGCAACACAAGAAACAAGTCCAACCCCCTAGGGCCGACTGCCGTTGAGCAGGGAACTTACTCCTGGGTCCCGTTTGTCCGAGGCGACTTCCCCAGCATGGCCTTACTAGACACGATACCGTCCCGGGCGTACTCAGCGGCGGCACGCTCATAGAAGCCTGCTGCACTCCTGCTACACCTGATGTTATTTTCCCACACCAGGTGGGAATGGCCCTTCTGCGAACAGGTGGTGGTCCGTTGGGTGAGTCAATCCCACGGGGTTGTGTGTATACCACTCCCGCAGTGTGTGTGTGGGCTGACCCGCTGCAACGGGTTGTCCACAAAATTATTTTTAGAGACTGGTATCTGCCATGAACCAGGCATATAGTATCATCTGGGATGCCATTGTGGGAGGTTTCCTGAACACAGATAGGTGGACACTGAAGGTTCAACCACCAACACACATTTATTCATATTTTTCATATTTACAGTGCACACAACCCAGTACTCCATACCAAATCACCCACAGTCCAGGCCTTTCACAATGCCTTTCTCTGTCTTCCTGACTGGCTCCACTCCTCTACTCTGAGCTCCATCCTCTTCCACCTGACTCCAGCCATCGAATGGAGGGAGGTGGCCCCTTTTATGCTCACCTGGATGTGCTCCAGATGCCTCCCGATGAACTTCCACTGGCACTTCCTGGTGTGGCAGAAGTGCCGGCTGAGCACCTGGAAGCACTCCGAGTGTCCCTGGTGTTCTTTCCCCCAGCACCTCCGGGTGTGGCGGAAGTGCTGACGTCCAGGGTTTCTCAGGCATCTGGGTGCCCCCCGGCGGTGACCATGGGCCCCTATAGGGTTGAATTTCAATGCTCTGTTCCCGTTGTCCCAATACACTAGGGGGTTAATCCTGCTGGCTTCACTCGCCAACCTCCCTGGCCTGCGCTACACGCCAGCCACTTTTTGTCTCTGCCACTCGTGTTGTGAAGAGGGGGACTGAACACACCCGATAAAGATGCGGTTGCTCCTCCGAAACACTCTCTTAAATGGTGATAAAGTTTTTTTTTTTTTTTACCACCTCTTTGCTCAATCTGCTGCTGGCTTACTGCTGCTGCCATGCCACATGATCTGCATCTTGTGTGGCACTTCGAACATTTAAAAGCAGGTACAGCAGCTGTCTTTGTCATCTACTCTTTGTCTTTTATTTCCGGTCCCAGGTGTGCTTAAATATCTTTGCACAATGACTCGTCTCGCGGGATGTGAGTTCTTGATATTTTAGTTTATAATTTAAAAACGAAGTAAGAATCTGAAAATCTAACAACATCACATTAAAGTTTGATAAAGTCTGAAAAGAATGATACCAAACATACTGTATATATGTAGATTTTAAAATAAACTCAATTGAAAGCATGACAAAAAAGTCACATAAAATCATTGCACAAAATCGTTGCACTTTTAGGCTTAGTATTTGATATATTGAGAGTAGGCAGATTATATATATATATATATATATATATATATATATATATATATATATATATATATATATATATATACAGTACAGGCCAAAAGTTTGGACACACCTCCTCATTCAATGTGTTTTCTTTATTTTCATGACCATTTACATTGGTAGATTCTCACTGAAGGCATCAAAACTATGAATGAACACATGTGGAGCTATGTACTTAACAAAAAAAGGTGAAATAACTGAAAACATGTTTTATATTCTAGTTTCTTCAAAATAGCCACCCTTTGCTCTGATTACTGCTTTGCACACTCTTGGCATTCTCTCGATGAGCTTCAACAGGTAGTCACCTGAAATGGTTTTTTTTCAGGGTGCGCAGCCGGCAATTCCGCCGCACGGGGGTGTGTCCGTGGAGGATTGCCGGGAAGCAGCTGGAGCCCATCTGGGCTGCTATATCTATCTATCTATCTATCTATAAGGGGTCGCCTCCCTTCATTCGGGAGCAAGAGTTGGGTGGAAGAGGACGGACGGAGCTATAGAGAGGAGTGGAGGCGGCCAGAAGGAAGCCACAGAAGACTGTGAGGCCTGGATTTTGGGGGATCGGTGCTGGAGGCACTGGGTTGTGCACTAAAACAATTGTAAATATTTTGTAAATAAATGAGTGTGTTGGGTGCAAAACTGTTGTCCGCCTGTCTGTGTCCAGGGCTCGTTCCACAATATATATATATACTGTATATATATGGAAGGATTGGGGAAAGATGCTTTTTTAGGGCACTGCCTTCTCCAAGATGCTAGGGGGCAGCTCCCCTGGTTTACAGCGGTGCCCTGGATTCCCACTGGGCACCATAGTACTTGGAGTTCTGTATATTGGCACTGTTAGGTGCCGTGGGTACTGCCAGGGGGTGCTGTGAATGAACTGGGGGACATGAGGTATCCGCCTGACCCAGAAGAGCTGGTAGGCCATGTGGGCGGAAGAGCAGAAGCACTTCTGGGTTGGATAATATATAAAGGATCACCATTTTTTCTTCTCAAATGACCCTATTGTTCTTACATGAAAAAATAATTCAATAAAAAGCATTTGATGTACATAAGAAGTAACAAACCGCACACAAAACTCTCAGGAATCATTTATTAAAATCTAAAAATGGAATATTAGGGGGAGAGTGGGAGTTAAACCATTTCACTTTTAGTTGTGCCTGTCAACAGTTTAGCACTAATATTTTAAGAGAATGGAGGAGCCTCAAAATATTTCATATGCTATGAAAAAAGGCTGAATACCCCCAGCCTAAAGATATCACATGACAGTTAGTCACTTACGTGTCAATAGTCTGTTGTAGCTAAGCATTTGTGTTAATTAACAGGTCTACTGTTATACACAGTCTACAGCAGGGATCTCAAGCTGCAATCCCAGAGTGCCGCAATCGCTGCAGGTTTTCATTCGAACCCTTTTTCTAAGTGACCTGTTTTTGCTGTTAGTTAACTTATTTTGAATTAATTTTAATTGACTTATTTTTTAATATTTGTTTTCTGGAGTTTCTTCATAGTTCCTCTGAATTGCTTCATTTCTTTTCTTAAATGGCACCCAAACAGAAATGAAATGTGAAGTGAGTGAGCCAACAGAAGATCAACTAAGTCAGGGCCTCAAACTCCAACCAATTTCACTCCAACCAGTTGCTTAATTAGGCTCTGATTCTTGCTGTTAATTAAACCCATTCTTTAATTCTATGGGTTGTTGCTGCTCTCTTTGTTCAATAGCATATATTTCTGAAATTTTTGATTTTCTCTTTTCTAAGAGTACTGTTAAAATGTTTTTGGTACCTGAGCAGATCAACATTCCTGAGACCTTCACCTTCCTTTATTTTGAGACATTGTATGATGGTCACAGTTTGCTGGTCATGCATTGGTTCATTTTGTATCTCATTATTGTTTGGCTACTGATTCATGTAAAAGAAACAATTAAGGGGTCTGAGTCTTCAAGAGCAAGTGAAATAAAATAAGTTCAAAAGAAGTTAATGAGCAGCAAAAACAGGTCACTAATTAAGAAAAGGGTTAGAATGAAAACCTGCAGCCACTGCGGCCCTCCGGGACGGGAGCTTGAGATACCTGATCTACAATGTGATTACTGTTAAGAGTAATCGAGATCCATAATCAGCTATGCTATATTGTGTTGGGTTTGTATTAGTGGGAACGCTAACCAGAGCGTACAACATTCTGGGGGGTCTTGGCATAAAGTTTGGGAACACCTGATCTAAGCTATTCCATTAAAGATTGCTAAGAAACACAAAGTTTGTGATATACAGTATGTGTTTCATTTAAAATCCTTGCAGATTTCTCAAAGGAAAAAACATATTGATACTTGTAAACTTAATGAAGGTAATTTTACATATCACAGAATACATTTAAGAGCAGAACGTGCATGAGGACGCTGTTAAAAATACCAACATTAAGCAGCAAAATCTGTGGACTGCTATCCATGAATTTACAACTTGACCTAATGTCGACGAATGTAAAAAAATATAAAGTGTGAACTACTGTTGTTTATTGCAACATGGATCACATGAGACAGCAATTCTGTAAAATAATTAGATACAAGGAGGAGGAGGAGGAGGTTGGGGGCATACACTGATTACAGCGCATTGCCACACCTGCCACACAATGAACTGCCCAGATTGGAATCCCAGTGCAGCCTTGCAACAGGTGACACCTCAGCACCACACTGAACAGTGTGAGGTTTTTTGACAAGCCTGGAGTGCCAATCCTGTCATCAACCTCCAAGTTTTCCCTTTAAGCTGTAGGATCTGCTTGCAGGGCTGGATGCAGATTAATGTCATGCCCAGGACGAAGCAATTGCAGGTGAAGGGCCTTGCTCAGGGGCCCAACGGAGTAGAGTCACTTCTGGCGTTTACGGGATTTGGCTGAAAAATAAAATTCAGTGAGGTCAGACACATTACCAACACATGGGACGACTGTGTCACTTATCAAGGATTTATATAAAAGAAACAGATCTTTGCAGTTCAAGCAGCTAAGAAGTTGTACAGCAGTCATATTCACAGTAGACTACTGGATATCGTTCAACTCCCTTCAATAAAAGTGAGATTCATTGCAATTAAAAATTTTAATCATTTGCCCGTCCTTATATATATTTTAAGTCATCTTTATAAGATTACCAATGATAATTTTAGGGCTACAGCACCCTCAACAGCACACCCACATGACTATGGCATAGTGGGGCTTTTGTGGATAGCATTCTTTGAACTACATGGGGAGTAATTTTTAGACTTTGCTGTGCTCTCCAAAATCCCAATGCTGCATCTCTGATCTGAGTTTAAAAATCCTGGGACTTCTTCATAGCGTTCTCTGCATATTCGTGCTTTTTCTTTTTAAAGAGATGCATGTTCTTGGCAGCTTCCATACAAATGACCTTAAATAAGTGGCACCTCCATTCCATCTCCACCAGGTATGGTCTTTCGGTTGCCCTGTTTTTACCTGGTGAGTGGGGGGAGTCTCACTGATCTGCTTTCCATCCATTAGAATTCGCCACTCATTCAAGCACACTTCACACTCTGTTCTGGAGGACTCTTAATACTAACTGCACTTACTGCCCTTGACCCCCACTTATACTGTCTGTCGCAAGTCTGGGTTCCTCTTTGAAAGAGAAAATTTTAATTGTGTCATCTTTAAATGGGATGCCATTCTACCAGAGGGGAGTGTGTGGACCTGCTGAAAGGTAAACAAACTGAGAAAGGGTCTGGAGGGGGAAGGTGCAAGAGCTGATAACACCCATAACTGTATTCTCTTTACTGTTCAATTTAATAGAACATTCCAAGCTTACATTTCTGATGCTTGTTCTATTCAATATTAGTTTATTTAATACAATGTGATAGAGGTGTTGATTTTAAAGCCAATTATTTTCTTTTGCTAAGTTACTTTACCAAAGGTGTCTTTGTAATTTCACTTTTCTCAATTTTCTTGCTGAAAATATCTACTTTTCCTTCTGCCTTTGTAAACATGCAAGCAGTAGCAACTCCTCTCCTATTTCCAGTATAGTCATGACTGTTGTTTTCTTCCATTGATCTTCATATCATATTTCCTAGCTGCCTCATTCAGTCTATCCATTATCCTCTAGGGCCCCAATTCAGTGCTTGCTGTCATAGTTTGATCATCTGCAAACCTTATATCTTTCAACATTTCCCATGCAACTTGTACATGTTGATCAGTCAATTTCTTCTATAGTCTTGCCAAACATTGTACTGCATTAATGCAGCACACTAAAAGAGATGCAGAACTAGGCCAATAATTCTAACGTAACAAAACACTGTTAGACGCGTTACATCCAATTGACAGTCTCTGGGTGTCGCCGCCCATCCAGAAGCAACAGGCACAGGGCTCTAGACTGAGTGCCAGGGAGTCCATTACAAGGTCATCTCACGCTTGTTTATAGTTTATTAGGGTATCCCTAATAGGAATTACTGGTGAGGGGCACAGTGATGCAAACTCTATTCCTGACATCTCCTACATCTAGCATCCTGGGTTCAAATTCTGCACTTATTTGATTTTATAAAGTGTCTTAAAATCAATAAATGGCCAAATTGAACCATACATTATGCAAAACTAACTGTGTTCTCTTCCTTCTCATTTTGCACAGCTTTGGTGTCCACCACAGACGAAAGTTATAAATACTCCTTAAGTAACAGGTCAGTTGGGCAATCCTACAGACTCTCTGAAGTTAAAACCAGAGGCTTCTGTTTAGTAAAGAGAACACTGATATCTGAATATCCTTTAGGTAGATCTTCCAACAACCAGCCACACTATATGGTCAAAACTATGTGGACACCCCTACAAACTGTTGAGTTTAAGTGTTTTAACTGCACCCGTAAGAGAATAAAAACCAAGCATGTAACCATGTAATCTCTATTAGAATGGGTCATAATCTCCAGGAGAAGAGCATAGGAAGTCAGTACATGAAATTTCTGCACTGCTAAATCTGCCCTGGTCAACAATAAGTGGTACTACTGTTAAGTGGTGGCATCCAGAAGCAACACCAGCTCAGCCATGAAGTAGTAAATCATGCAAAGTCACATAGCAAGGCTTCCAAGTGCCGTAGCTCATAGCTTGTAAAAATCACCTATGCTCTATTACATTACTGCCAACACAGTTTCAAACTGCATCTTGAAGCAATATCAGCACAAGACCTGTGCATCAAGAGTTTCATGAAATGGCCAATCAGCTGCATACAAGCCTAAGATTACTATGCACAATTCCAAACATTGGTTGGAAAGGCATTAAGTGGGATGCCATTGGCCCCTAGAGCACTGGAAACATGTTGCCTGGAGTGTTGATTCATGTTTTACTAACTGGAAGTCTGATGGACAACTCTGGGTTTGGTGGAATACAGGAGAACACTATCTCCCAGACTACATAGTTCCTTCTGAAAAGTTTGGTGCAGAAGGGATAACGGTCTGGAGCTGTTTTTAGAGTTTGGGCTCGGCCCCTTGGTTCCAGTAAAGGATACTGTTAATGCTACACAATACAAAGACATGTTAGACATTCGTGTGTATCCAGCTTTATGGGAACAGTTAGAGGAAGGCCCTGTTCTCTTCCCCTTTGCACAAAGCCAGGTCCATAAAGACATGGAGGAAATTGAGTAGCCTTCACAGAACCCTGACTTCTACCCTACTGAAAACCTTTGGGAGGAATTAGAGTTCTGAATGCGAGACAACATCCATGGTTTAGAAAGGGATATCCAAAGACTCATGTAGATGTGATGGTCAGGTGTCCTTAAACCTTTGGGATTGTCTTCATCAAAGGAAAGGGCAATGTAAAGTTTTTTTTCTTGCTGTCAGCTAATTTTACCTGACACAAAACAATTGCTTGCAAATTAAGTATCATTTTGGAAATTAAAATCAGGCACTGGGATGACACATTAGATGATGCTAACATCCCACAGATTCAGTATCCTGGGCTCATATCACACACCTGGACATTGTCAATGCAGGTTTTCCTCCAGAGTTTCCAGTTTTCCTTCCACATCCTCAAAGAGCAGAGGGTTTGATTAACTGGTAATAACAAACTGGACCTTACCTGAGTGTGAGCATGTGTGTTTGTGCGTGTGTGTGTGTGTGAGAAGGACCTGTGCTAGACTGGCATTATGTTTGCACTTTTTCCTGCCTGCTGTCCAGCGCTCCTGTGAAAGGCTTCAGCCTGCAAGAACCAGAATGAGATATATTGGGACTGTTTGGTAGAAGTAAAAAAAATCCAGAAAACAGAAAAACTTCTTCTTCCTCTTCATCTTTTCCCACTTCTATGTGGGGTCATCCTTCTCCAAAGAGCTTGGTCCTGCACCTCCTCACCAGTCAAGCCCTTTTCCTTCAGATCTTCTTTTAGTTTTTTCATCCACCTCTGCTTTGGCCTTCCTCGTCTCCTCTTCCCCTGTGCTTCCATTCCCATCACTCTTTTGCCCACATATTTATTGTCTCTTCTCATCACATGTCCATACCACTTCCACTTACTTCCTGTACTTTCTTCTATAACATTATAGTAAAGGTGACAAGATTATGCAATACAATAACAACGTTATATTTATTATTACATATTATTTACATGCATTAGGGGATTTTTATTTCATCCCACTATCAGTGCACTCAATGGAAGGATGACAAGACAAGCAGGTTGAATGACAGAGCCTATTCTGAATCAGTGGACCACATACCCATAGACAGATGGCATCTGAAAACAGACAAGAGATGTGTCGGGAGATGCCAGAAAGCTCAGCACCTACAAAATGATGCTGCTGGGATTAGCCCCAGGGTCATAAGAGACTGTAATGGGCAACATATGTTTAGAACATAAACAGTGGATTACATTACCTATGACATACTGTATTGAAGGTAAAAGACCAGCTCGAGCCAAAACAAAAAATCCCAAAAGAAATACATACAGTACATGAGTAGAAGTAGGATGATAGCAATTTAAATTGGATTGAACAACTGACACAAAGTACAGCACAACAAGCCACCCACAATCCTTTATCTAATGATTTATCATTTTCAGTGTGTCAGCTACACAGGAAAAATTCAGTCGGCTGTGAACACACTGGATTCTATGTCAAGTCCTTAACTCCCAAATAAGCAAAGTTCAGAATGCCCAAGGTAGCCAGACGTAAGAGTTACAAAGATACCTTCAAGGCTGCAAAAGGTTCCATGCTCTGAGGCTAAGGATCTGCGCTGGTATCCAGAAGGTTGCCGGTTCAAATCCCTGTCACTGCCAAAAGAGATTCTACTCTGCTGGACCCTTGAGCAAGATCCTTAACCTGTAATTGCTCCATGGGCACTGTACAATGGCTGACCCTGCGCTCTGACCCCAAGTGGTATGCGAAACTAACAAATTCCTAATACAAGAAATTGTATAAGGTGAAATAAAGAACAAAAAAAAAAAGAAAATGTGAAGCCCTAGCCACTGAACAAATGTCAGCTATGGTGCCTCAAGATTCATCAGACAGCAGTTGACTTTGGGACAACCTACTCCTCATTTGAAGTAGACAGAATGTAGCACTGGAAAGGGAGAAAAAGAGAGGAGAGCCACGATTTTCAGAATTACCTCCAAACAGAACCTTGTACCAGAACCATCTCATAATCTGTGGTCAATTTTAAGAAAGGTTTCTCCTTTTATCTGCTATTTATTCCTTTACATGAGAGTTTTATTGGATAAGTATGTTCGGTACCTCTGTATCAAGCAGACGTCCCAGCTTACTTATGCTTCCCATGCATTATTCACATTTAATCTTGCATCGCACGTCTACTTGTGCATCAAGAAGAAAAGAAGGAACAAGAAAGAAGGGAAGTGTGCTTTACACATGAGAAACGAGGGAAGGTGTTTCCCACGAGGAAAAGAGAAAAAACTAAAACCGTGTGCCCTGAACTTTTGTCCTGCATCTGTCTGTGTCGAGTTTGGGTGGCAGAAGTGCCAACCTGCAGGCCACAGGTGCTACAGACGTAACCAGTTTGTTTCTAGCGCCTTGTGTTAATGTCTGTTGCTTGGCTGCTCTAATTATGTGGCAGTCACATGACAGGAAGGGCAGACTCAGTAAAAATGGTGGGCTCATCTAAAGGCTTTCTTCAAGTATACTTTCACTTTATTGGGATTTATGCCTGTTTTTGTGTTGTGCCCTTTGAATGATGTGTATTAGTCGATGAACTTTTACTCTTTCCCCTAATTACACAGTGCAATAACAAAACCATGAATAAAGAAAGGTTGTTTTTCGTTTTTTTTATTTTTCTAGCAATACCCCTTGTTTTCTCCACTTATTCAAAACTGGCAATCAACCAAAGTGTGCACAGCCAGTCTTGTTATATGAGGGGCTGAGGGGGAATGGTGCAAGTGTATAGCAAGAAGAGTGATGAAGTGTCTCTATAATTGTGCTCTATACATTTTTCCATCCATTTCATGAGTCCGCTTTTTCCATTAAAGAATCACAGAGGACTAGAGTCTCCTCTAGCAGCATTAGACGCAGAGCAACAACCCACCATGAATGTGTAGCCTGACTACACCTCATTAACGTCTGGCCAACAACTACCACTTAAACTATCATGTGCACCATTGGGGTATCCTGAGAGAACCCATGCAGACAAGAGGGAGAACATGAAAATTCCACACAAAAATTTGGTCAGCCAAGTTTCTGGACACCTTCTGGGAATACCTTACAAAAGAGTTCATTCCCACATTTTTGATTAAAATTTCTAAAATGCTCTAATATCTACCTTGCATTTCATTGTATGTTCTAGGAATGAAAATTCTTTCATGTTTGGAGAATGAATGAATATCTGCATAGTCAGTGACCTTCTTAGCTTTATTCCAAAAATAGCACATAGGTTTATAATTGATTCAGGACAAATATTTTCTTTTCAGGTATGATAAAGACTAAGTTAAATTTGTCTGAGTCATATGAAATAATTGAAAACATTTTGAAAGACCCACTTTGACACTTTACAAATTTAAGATAAGCTTCCCTTAGCCTAAATCACAGTACTTATTTTTAGTTTCCCCATAGTGAACTTTGGATAATAATAAGAATTTAATACAAATTACAAAAGACATCTTATGTATTTTCTTAGAAACTTATCATAATTTGATTTCTAAAAAATTCATCTTATGTTCTTTTTAATAATACCATGCAGCATATTCTTCCCTTTAGCCTCAAAGACTAGGCTTACATTCAAATGGACAGTATGATGGGTTGGGAAAAACCGAGAATGTTCAAGTTCAAGTTTCTTATTATGTCTGCTAGGGGGCTTTACCCCTGACTCGCTTTGCTACACGCCAGCCACTTTGCATCTCTGCCACTCATGTTGTGAAGAGGGGGCCTGAACGTACCCCAAGGAGACACGGTCGCTCCTTCGAAACCCCCTCTTAAATGGTGATAAAATGGGAAACAAATACAGTTTTTTTTTACCTCCTCTTTGCTTGATCAACTGGCTTGCTGCTGCTATGCACTTGCACCATTCCCCCTCAACCCCTCATACAACAAGGCTAGCTGTGCACACTTTGGTTGATTGGCAGTTTTGAATAAGTGGAGAAAACAAGGGGTATTGCTAGAAAAATTTAAAAAAGAAGTCTGGAGTCTTGCGCGGCACACTTCTGTCATATCACTAATGTCTAAATATTTGATCTTTGCTTTTACCTTTTCATCAATATCGCATTGAATTTTGATTCCATGTTTGGAATTACATCGTAATAACACAATGTATAACTGCCCGTGAGTGAACATCGTTTCTTTCTCTCTACAAGAAATGTGTCTGACAATAGCTTTCACACAAATGAGAAATGATTGAAGCGTGTGTATGCTTGAAATTTTCTCTCACAGGATTTCACTTTCACCAAACAAATCTTTTAATTCTTGCAGATATACCTTTTCATTCATCTCTTTTTGCTGCTCTGTTATTTCACCGAGTAATAATTTCCATTTGTTTGCGCTAATGCGATTTTTACTATCATTTTTTTGATACTTTTGAATTTTCGTACTTCCATTATCTCTAACCTGCTTTGCATTTGTACCATGACAACGTTTTTGGAAACTTCAATTCTCACGGATACGCCTCTTCATTGGGAAGAAACACTACTTTTTTTCCCCTGATAGCAAGACGAATTAGACGATCTACAAGCCTTTGACTTAAAGTTTAAATCCAAACAATATATTCAATCTTTTTTCGCTGTTCCGTTATTTAACCAAGTAATAATTTCCGTTTGTTTGCGCTAATGCGGTTTTTACTATCCTTTTTTGATACTTTCGAATTTTCACACTTCCATTATCTCTAACCTGTTCTGCACGTGTACCACCCCAACGTTTTTGAATTCTTTATAATGTTCTACTTTGTCATCTACTTTTTGTTTTATTTCCGACCCCGGGCATGCTTAAATCTCTTGATACAAAGAAACATCTCGCGGGACGTGAAAGTGTCTCTCTGAGAAAATCACGTCTCGTCTCCCTCCTTCCAGCCTTCCAAGATTTTTTTTTATAAAAGAGAGACATTGTTGTGATTATAAGTGCATTTGCTAACAGTATTTCAAAGACTATATGTTTTAGGAGATTTCTTCGCTATTCTGAAGGATTGCTAATGACAACATCAGAGGTCACAAATAGGGGCCACAGGTCATAAAGGTCAATCTTTGGGATCACTTCCACCTCCAAGTTTCAAATTTCACAACAACATAAATACATTTTGTTTGCGGTTATTTTTCTAAGGTCAAGAATTTTTAATTCCTTTTCTGATTTTTCAACTACGAGTTTTTGTTTCATGGTTAGGATTTCTTGCTAGGCGCATTTTGATCTCTATTTTTTGACTTTGAAATTTTGAGTCTCATTGATCCCCCAGTCCTTTCATTCTTTTTGAGATGAACTACATTATACATAGTGTACACAGTACAATGAAATTCTTACTTTCATGTCTCCTCAGAATAGTGACAATGATTATCATAGGTAGCCAAGTAGGTAGCCAAATGGTTAGATGCCAGCTACATAAATGTTTTGTTTTTCTTTGCGATCAAATGTTGATTGAGAACCATCTAAACACAGATATACAGTACCACTTATCCTAATGAAACACTATTTATGAAATTGTGTAAATAGGAAAAACTCCATCCTGAAGTCTTCTCTTCCACTCTCACCCTAATCCAGTGTTTCTCAACCTTTTGTCACACTTTTGTAACCAAAAACATCCCAAGGCACACCACTATTTTACTAACCACAAACACATTATATCTAATACATGTGCTCAGCTGTCCGAAGGGGTGAAACCTCAGAGAAGCCGGTAAAAAAGCAGATCTGAGATCAGCGTTTGCAGACACGATATTTAGCAAGGCACTTTGGCGGCATCTCCCTGCTGCTTTGTCCCTTTGCCCACCCTCCTCTGCCTAAGCGGCAACTTGTATGCCCACTATCCACCAGTCCTGTGAGACTCGCTGGCAACCACTCCTACAGGCATATCGACTAAAGGTTTAGCAGCAAGGATACGTGTCTGAAGTGCTCTACATCCAGTGTCTGCAATATAGTGATTGTAAAGCTGCTTTTATGCCAGCTTCTCCAGGTAGTCATGTCCTCCACAGAAAGCTCTAGACCACCTGCGGAGCATGCCTCTCTCATGTTCAGAGCCAGCTGCACTACACCTGGATAGCTCAAGGCGCACCACTGAGCCGTGGCACACTGATTGAAAAACACAGCCCAAAGTAGTGCACTGGTGCCCCAGTATTTATAGCAAAAGAGAAACATACATAGGCATCAGAAACATTGTGGGCCACTATGCTCCTGGTTTCTCTGGCCAGTGCCCACTGTGCTGATACATTAAGATGGCCCTGCATGGGACCCAATGTTTTTGCGTGCAATGCGGGACTGACACCCATGTGCATGCAGGAGCTAGTAGTCTGGGAAATTAAAATTAAATTTAAAACAGAAACATACGTTCATTCAAAATGAATGCAGAGCCTGGAGACAGCCTTACATCCTCAGCGTTGGCAACAGCTTTAAAAAAGGGAGGGTTACAAGACTGCACAACTCACTAAAGGGACCTCTGATATTTGACAGTCATTTTCAATTGTTATTGATAGCAATGGTAACCAACTTCCGTTTGCTTGCTGAGATAAATGTACGAAAGTGCTATCATACAGTAGACACCAGTCAGGCACTTAAGGTTTAAAGTGCCATGCATGTGCAGTAAAGAAGGATAAAACTAAACTGGCATTCTTACCAAACATGTGAAAAGTAACAACTAACACAGGATAAATGTGTGGATTTTGATTGCAAGGAAATAGGGCTTTATGACACAGTGTCTGGTGAGGGCTATACTCAGTTTGAGTAGTACCTGGTTGACACGGTGGCCGACATTGGAAAGTCTGAATAGTAAAGACATACTGTCTCATCCGATGACTGTATTGTAGCATGTGGTAGAAAAAGCCCAAAAAATGAGAAGGGATATTGTTAGAGACTGTCAATAATTATGGACATGCTGTCACAACTGATATTTGATTGGAAAACTTTGAGTAAACCAGATTAAACTGTACTGCCCACACTGTAACACATTTCTCTCAAGTGCTATTGCACGTAGTGATGGAGAAAGCACCCAAATTTGCACAGCTTCTGACTAATGTAAAAAAGTTAGGTATTTCAAACATACTGGACTCTCAAGGCAATCAAACAGTCTGTCGAGACAAGAAAGAACTCTGATTACAATATGCAGGATTCAGTGTTGCAGCAATTTGACAATTGGCAGCATTAACAAAAGGATACAACTGCGTACCTGTCTAGTACTTTCATAGGAAATGAGACTTGAGGAACATTGCAAGATGGCGACATTTGAACCTAAATTTAGTGAAGTTGCATCCATTTGTGCACAATATCTGGAAGAACTGGTCGATTAACTGTTCAACACAAACTCCTATCTACATGCTCTACAAAGTTGCAACATTTCTCAACCCAAAGCCTCTCCTTCTATATCTTTATTTTATATCTGTAAGAGCCATTTTCCTAGTTCTATAAAATGTATGAATATTTACTAGATGATAATGCATAAAATATGGGAGGTTCCTAAAACCCCCGTGAATAGAATTGAGTTGGTATTTTCCTGTCATTTCTTAACAGTTTTTGAGTAAACAATGTTCTTTAGTAAGTGTCTAGCCTTACCTTGTGTAAGGTATAGAGGCATACGGTTTTTTAACCGTGTCCTTGAAAGAATTCTTTTTATGCTCGTGTTCGTGCTTATGCACGTCACTGAGCTTGGCGCATATCTAAGTGCCAATGGCCTAAGGGTCTTTTGAGTGAAAGTAACTCGTAAATTAAAAGATCTAAGTTTTGAACCATATGTTTAAAGCATACAGAAGAAGAAATAAATAACCTTTAAGTACAGAAGTAACCAAAGCTTCATAAGAAAAACTAAGTTTATAGAAGATACATTTCCCCTTTTTTTGCCTTTATTCTTTGTGTGTAACTATTTTTCTTTTTATTCTTGTATGGATTATTTGCCTTTAACTTTCACTAAATATTTTTAAAACAAACTTTATTCGACACGCATCTTACCCGTGCCTGACTTCACCTTACGCAAAGCGGCTACAATATCATATATAGATATAGAAGGAGAGAAGGATCACAAAGGCGCAGGAACAAGAAGAGGTTTATAATATTTGTAATAATCGTCATGCCTTAATGAAACTGCACTAAATCAAAGAGGGCAGTGAAGTTCATTGTTCATAACACCCTCTTTCCTATCTGAACTAGTGTGTAGACGAGGAGATGCCTTTACATTTACAGTGCTGTGCTTAGTTGCAGAGTGCTTGTATTGAAAAACAAAAAGGACTGTGAGCTGTGAAAAAGAAAAGAAAATTCTTGCTTTATAAATCTCTAAAGTGTTTGTTAATAGTAATATGCTGACTAGGAAAGCTTGCGTTTTAAACAAAACTAATATGTGACGCTTGATGCTTCTGTGTCAGAATGTCACATATTTGTGGAATGAATAGCAATTATTAACATACGTTGATAATACTTTATTTCCATATCGAATAGTATGCAGTTGCCCTATTACAAAGTTTTAACAAGATATGTTGCTTACACTGCTCTTTTCTGTTCCTTTCTAAGAAAAAGACATGCGGACTTGTGTACGGAAATTATAATTTAAGTTCCATCGGAGATCTGTATTAAATACTGATGACATAGAATCATTACAAAAAAAGTAAATAGGGCGAATGTGCCAAAGAGGGAAATGCTTCAGTCACCTCCTAGTACATGATCATGTTAAACGGGCTTATTAACCACACTTGACTTTTTTCCTTAATGGAAGTAATGTTTCTGCAGGTAGGAGTGGGACAAATGAGATGATGTGTCTGTGGGTGTGGGTGGGTACAGAAGCTGGCAGGTGTGGGTTTAAAAAAGATCTGTTCTGCACAGACCTCTATCTCGGTGTTAATCCTAAGAGTTACAAGAGCTCCAAATTCTATGCAATTGCCATAGCGTTAAACCTGAGTCATGCTTGGGGTTACGTGTAACGATTCACTTTATAGTGTTAAGCCAAAATAACTCTTAGAACAGTATTCTACTGCCATCTAGTGGATGAATTAAAATCATGCTGCAAAAAAGAGAATATTTCTATGCCTTATCCCACTTTATGGTAACGCTAAGGTAACTCATCAATGTTAATGAGTGGTGCGGCGTCTCCAGCGAGAAATACATTGGCAAAACAAACAGTCATAAAGGCAGTTTTAGAACAAACTGAAAATGAACCACTGCTCAAATTGAGTGATAGTGACATCGATGTGAATTAGTCATCAGGTTTTGACACAAAAAGTAAAAACTGATACGTGATACGGCACTGTATGACTAAATCACCATGATATGCCCAATGAATTCAGTTGCATGAAGCTTCATTGTGGTTCGACAGTAGCTGCGTGACATAAATGCAACCGTAATTGCAATTAAGTGCAAGGACAAAGCAATGCAGCAACTGTCAGTGTTCATGTCAGGGAAAATGTGGAAGTCATTAAGACGTGCACTGTCTTAGCCTGCAATAACAAAAATCGATCATGTAGGTCAGACACTCTCATTTTACCCTCTCATGTGCAAGCAATAGTGCCCAAAGAAAAATGCTTCTATTGCCCCGATTGTTGTGTGTTGGTGATTATCTAAACAGATGTGTACTAAATCTGCTACTGTGCAATGTATTACTGTACTGTATTAATGTTGACATTTTGGTGTTTCATGTTTCTGTTGCATGTAATAACATTTTTTCTTGTTCAAAAAAAAATCAACGCTTTGAGCTTGTTTCTCCTGGAGTAAACATAAAGCTAAGATGGCTACAGATTAGTTAAGCTCTTAATATTCATTATGTATATTTTCTATGTGATGGATAGTAATGGGTACGGGACTGGATAAATGTTGTTTGGTCTTTGGTTGTTGTTAAAATTTAACACATTACATAAGATCTGATTTTAAAAAAGATAAAGGTTAAAATCAGTTTGGAGAAAAAATGATCCTACGGCTAAACAGAAAACTCAAAGAGTGATCTGTGTTGAATAATTTAAACTATTCATATGTGATGTGAACCAAAGATTTGTTTGCTGCTCGTATTGGCTGAAATGCCAAAGTACAAAAAAAGAAGACTAGAGAAAAGCTCAGTTTCTGAAATTGTCGTCTCTTTTGTTAGCGGAAAGTTTGCCTACACAAGAAGATGTTGTGCATAGATTTGGATGAGTGTTTGGGGCAATAGAGAGATGTGAACCACAGTAAATGCAGTGATCAGGATCAAGAATATAAAGAAAAAACAGAACTGTGCTAGTCTGCACATACAAGGGTATAGTCGGCAATTGGCAGATGGCCTTAAATAAAGGCAGATAATGATATAAAAAAGAACATAAAAACAGTGGTGTATCTGCATTTAGGGTCTCCAGTCTCCCACTAGATATGCCTTTTGTACAAAAATTAAATAAGCAGTAAATGTGACTTAATAATTAAGGGTATTGTTAAAATTTTAACAGCAAACTCAATTTATTTGCCATAATCAAGGTTTTCCGATTTTTCCATCATATTTTCAATGGAATTTCTTGTCTTGAAAAATATTTCGTTTTGAAGTGTGTGAAATTACATCGCGCTGCTAGCCTGTTTCCAGGTTGCTTGGGCAGGTCCTTTGACCCTGTGGTGTTTAAGCCTTACCTTTGCTCCTGTGTGGACAAGCGCTGCCCGAATGTTTCAGTTCCAATTTAGGCCTTGAAGGACTGAGCCATTTTAAATGACCCATTGATTCTTTTTTTGTGATGCCATTTAAAGCATGCATGAATTTGTACATTTTGCTATTTTGGAGTTGTTTTCATTATCACAAATCAAATCAATTACTTATGTACATTTTGTTCATTGAATACAAATTGGAAATGTATGAATATTCATTTGATTTTCTGCTTTTGGTATTTTTTATGATGAGGCATCTTTTAATACTGTTCTTTGGTGGCTGTACCACATAACAATATATTTATAAATTAATGTTGTGTTTTTTATGGCATTATTTGGCTGACATTTATCATCATTAGTGTTGGTACCCTAACACACCGTGAAACACAGTGTCTCTGACTTGCTGTCTCTCATGATTGTTCCTCCATACAGCTCATCCACATTAACGCCACTGGCTCCATCTCACACTGCTCATTTGGAGTCTGAGGCCAAACCGCCTGCATTCCCTTTTACTAACTCCATGAGCTGATCCAAGCCAGGATCCTACCGGAGGACAATGGATTTAAGCTGAGGAGGAGTTCTTTAAGTGCTTAATCGTCTCTCTCTTCCTCTTTCTTTCTGTCGTATGCTCACTCACACACACACCCTGAGAGCATCTTCTCAGGAAGGCTCCAACTCTTTTGGGAGTTTTTCTTTCCCAGACCCACATGGCCCCACTAAAATGTTCAAAACAAAAATCCACTACTAAGGTCTACAAACCCAGGCAAACATATCAGAAATCTTGAATTCTAATAATAAAATGTAAAAGCATGCAGAGAAAACAGAGGATATAATAAATGTTTCCTCAAAAGAAACCCAATAAGGTGAGTGCACTTCTTTTATTACTAAATCTATCCAATCATGGTAGGTAGTGCACGAGAACAATACCCAGAGTCATGATCATATTCTTTCTGTTACTTTCACTGATTGGCAAGTGTCAGGGATGCCAGGGGCCATGACCTGGCCAGGACGCCATGAGGGACCGGATGTGGGTCTGCGCCCACCCTGGATCACGTGGGGGTTGCCTTCCTGGTTGCTTTGGGGGCCATGGGTACAGGGCAAGGAAGCTCCACCCTGTAGGGGCCCGTGGTCACCGCCAGGAGGCGCCCCAATGCCTTGGGGACCTGTTACCCCAGCACCAGAACGTGGGTGGGGTCCCCTGCTGCACCGGGCCGTCCACAACAAGTTTGATATTATCAGGTCCCCGCCTTGAAACAGGCGGAGCATCCTGCCGACTACGCCAGATGTGGACGCGGCCCGGACACAGACAGGCAGACATGTTGTTAAAATACTACCACACGTTTATTTACAATATTTACAAATATAATAATGGTCACTTAGACCCAATCCAAAGTCCATAAAGTGCACAACCCCAAAATGACACTCAGTCCTGGCCACAATGCCTTCTTCTCGGGCCGCCTCCACTCTCTTCTGCCTTGTCCTCCTTCCACCCGACTCTAGCCTCGAATGAAGGGAGACGGCCCCTTTTATACATGACCTGGATGAGCTCCAGGTGCTTCCAACACTCCCCCGTTGGCCACACCCGAAGTGCCGGCTGTTCTCCCGGCAGCTCTCCGGGTACCATTCTTATTCTTCCCCCCAGCACTTCCTGGTGTGGCGGAAGTGCTGAGGTAATAGGTCCCCAAGGCATTGGGGCACCTCCTGGTGGTGACCACGGGCCCCTACAGGGTGGGGCTTCCATGGCCCCCAGAGCAACCAGGAAGGCGGCCCCCACGTGATCCAGGGTGGGCTTAGACCCACATCCGGTCCCTCATGGCGTCCCGGCCGGGTCGATGCCCCTGGCATCCCTGACACAAGTTAAACTGCTCAATAGTAAGAGGTTAAAGGTCAAGTGTATTCAGAGAAGATTAGGCACAGAGGTGGAAGAGAGCTGGTACATTTTTATTTTGTAGGCAAAGTGGAATAGTTGTACACAGATGGGAGTATTTTGACATCGTTGGCAGTACTTTGTGAGACCACTATAACAGTGAAACAATGTATCCATTTCTAAAAAAATCAACAAAATAATACAATTTAAATGTTTTCTAAACTGTAGAGATTTTCTTTAAGGGGTAATGACAGATAGGAAAGCCAGCTGGTGCATGATTGGGCCTTTTTAAACAGGCAAATCCAAAACTCAAAGGCACACTGAAAATGATTAAAACCACAACATTCTTCAACTGAAAGGTTAACGAAAATCTTTTTTTCTCTCACAAGAGCCTTCATTTTTATTTAGAGTTGAGACAATTTTCATATCTACAGATCACCCTTAAATAAGATGGTCTTATCATGCAGTAAATGGTGATGTGTGCATGTCTTTAAGTACAGATCATTAAGAAAATATGTGCTTTAACTCAGCATACAACTTCATGGCAAAGAAACTCATATAGAAAAATGTTTGTAGATGTTTTTCTGTTCTCATTTATCAAATTCAGTGTTGCAATCAGACAGAGCCAATATTATTTGTCCTGTGAAGCTGTATCCTTGTTTTCTATGTTTCTGCTGCTGTATACATCTAAATTGTCCACTTGGGATTAATGAAGTTTATCTAACCTAGTCTAATGCTATTATTGTAGAGCTCACAAATTCAAAAAAGAAATTCTCAAAACTCAGACCTGTACTCCTCCACAAGCCTTGAAAATACATGGTGGAACTGGCCACCAAACCCAAAAAAGAGGCTTGTAGTCTACACAGTCAGAGCCTAAAAAGTCTAAAGGGAGAAGGAAACTGAAAAACAGCCCTGGCCCCAAAAACAAAAATAACTCTTTACATAAATATATAAATACATAAAAACATAATTTCTTTAATAATTGAGTTTGTTTGCAAAAAGAGAAAAAGGATATCCAAACAGCTAACAAAATCAGTCCAAAATTCAAATATCTGTAATCAAAAGACAAAAAAATAAAGCAGGAACCAGAAAAGTAGAAGAGCACCTGTGAAAAACTAGGGAATTCGACAACGAGCTGAACAACAAGAGAAATAAACTAATACCTCAAAAAAGGCCTCATCAGGGGGCCCACCTCCTCAGGTCCCACATATAAAGAGCACAGAACATAATACAAAAAAAAACAAAATTAAAATTCTTAACAAACACACAGCGATTCATACAACAAGCAAAAAACAGTAAAAAGAATAAAATACAAAACAAAACAAAAGCATATTCTAAAACATAAAATACATTTAAAACCACAAAATAAATAAATCTAAAACTAAAGCCAGACACAAAGCCATAGCCAAACATTAAAGCCTATTCCAGTGTTATTTGGGACAAAACAGGAACCTGTTGTGGTTGATGTTGGTATTACATTTTTCCTGGATTTTCTTTCTCTACTAAAATTCAGTTTTCACTGTCATTTTTGCTTTGGTTTTAGGCATTCTTGTTTTCTTAAGTTTGCTACATTAGCAATATGACAAGAAGATGAGCAGCAAACAACTGTCCACTGCCAAGGCAGGATATTCAGGGAAAGAAGGAGTGTGCAGTGGCTCAAAAGTTCAGTGCCTGTTCTATTTTCTGTGAGTGACGAGCCAGCAAACCAGAATGTACCTATATTTGGACCTTGCATGATCGTGTTTCAGACTCTGGTACTGTAAGAAATGTATAAATGCTTAGACAGTGCCCAGAACAGCAGATCTCACCTATGGCTGGATGGAAGACATTGCTCCTGTCCGTGTCTAGGACAACATGTTTTCATTCTGTATCAAAGCTGGACAAATGACAATCGCAGGAAACCACAACTATATCATGCATTTGCCAAGTATAGCTCTCCTTTGAGTTTTATATTCGTGTGAGTGTTAATCTTATATTAAACAGAAGCTAGTATAATTCTCCTTTAGTGTTACTGATTCTTTAATCTGTTTAGAATCACCGCTGTACCGCTAGGGAAAAATATAAAATACATCTTTATGTATATAGTTGGGTTAGTAATGGCTGCAATCTCTAACGAACCTCTTCCCAGGGTTCATGCACCTCTTGCTAGATACAGGATTATGTAATAGTAATGTCATCAGTGTGACTGTATAAGGTTCACCCTATGCAGGCCCAGCTCATTAGAGATTGAATTTTACTTGAATTTAATTATGTACAATTTTTTTGTATTTTAATCTGTTTTCTCAACACTATTTGTCATTTCCTTTCCTGATTCTTGGTATAAAGCTGTGCTTTGTTTTTTAACAAAGTCTTTTCTCTTGGTCCTTTCACTTATAATCCAGTACTGACATTCCTTTTCAGTCACTCAGTATAGACCCAGGCTTATACTGGGAAATATATTTCTCTATGTCTTTCATTTATAAAGTACACTTGCAATTATTGTATAGCACACTTAGCTCGTAACTGGAAACACACTTAAAAAAATCAGTTAAAGAAGTAAATTACAAGACGCACACAATCGACACATCTACACAGAGCCAGTTTAGAGTTGCCATTCAACCTCATACACATCACTGGGACTCGGATGGAAAACCAACTCACGGACAAGGAGAACATTTAAACAGCAGGCTTGGGCTTAAAGCAAGTCTAACAGTCTAAGTGCTGTTCATTTAAAATGGACTAAAGTTGCTTTGTCAGTAATAAACATTTCAAGAAAATGCCATTTATTCAGTTTAACTTGTTAAAGGCCTCACTCAGTTTTCAGTTACACTCAAAATCGTCTTCTTGCCAGGGTGCAGGCAAATTCAGGAGATAGATTCACATCAACTTGGCCTGCACATTTTGTCATAGAGGCTATTCACAGAAAAACAATCAACAACAAGAATACTATTTGTAGAAAATCTCTGGGTAGAGTTAGGTAACATTATGAGCAAGAAATTGTGAAAAGCAAGAAGAATCCGCTTAGCTTTTGAAACAACATATTGTTTTTGGGTCACCGAGGACACTAAAAGCACCAGAGGGAAGATTTCACAAAGATCATAAGAGGAACCGTGTTCACTTGTCAGGGTGGTGAAAGCAGCAGCCAGTTTTCTCCTCATAAAAACTTCAATAAAAGGACTGCAGGGGGGCAGCTGGCTCAGGAAGAGAAGCTCATTTTAACTGCTTGGGCTCCACTTGCGTGAGTAACTCTGTTGGAAGCTCTAACTTGTTATAAACGTTAGGGTTGGGGCTACACCATTAATACTAATTGTTTAAATTGGCCACATTCGATCACCTACTATTGACAGTCCAAATGTTTTGAGTTCATTGGTATTGGAGGACTGCAGTACTGTAATGCACTTATTTAAATAAAGCATTAAAAACTCCAACATGTTTGGGGAGGTTGGTCTTCAATGTAAAACAGATTGGAGGTTTGAATAATCGTTGAGAAGCTTTGTATTTTAGTTTGAACTTATAGGGAATATTTGTACTATTTGGAATAACGATGTAATCAATGTAACTCCTTTACCTGAAATATGGATTAGTACCTTAATTAAAGAATAAGTGTTTGTGTGTCTGTCTGTGTTTCCAGTTGTGATGTCTCTGTAATTCCAACAGATGGCACAACAAAAACATGTTTAGTAAGCAAATGCATTGCATTTGTCATTCCATGGTGCATCACAAACATTATCACAGCTTTTACAAATGCCTTATTAATTAGGCATATAACAGAGACATATGCATTGCATTTGTCATTCAAACAGATGGTGTATCACAAAGCTGCACACAGGTCTGCAACAGATAGAAGAGCACAGACAATTATTTTCTCAGGAGACTTCACAGTATGCTGTAATTTATTTTTGGTGTGGTCTGTTGCTGAACCATCATTTCATCTAATTAATACATTTGTATTTTACTGTAGGCATTGGCTGGCACAGCCTACAGAAAACATGTGAATATACTGTACATGAGCAGGACTGACATCTTAGTGGTCATTGTGAAAACAGCTAACACATACTTCTTCTTCTTCTTCTTCATTTGGCTGCTCACATTAGGGGTTGCCACAGCGGATCATCTTCTTCCATATCTTTCTCTCCTCTGCATCTTGTTCCGTTTCTCCATCACCTGCATTTCCTCTCTCACCACATCCATAAACCTTCTCTTAGGCTTTCCTATTTTCCTTTTGCCTGGCTGCTCTATCCTTAGCATTCTTCTCCCAATATACCCAGTATCTCTCCTCTGCACATGTCCAAACCAACGCAATCACACCTCTCTGATTTTGTATCCCAACCGTCCAACTTGAGCTGACCCTCTAATGTACTCATTTCTAATCCTGTCCATGCTCGTCACACCCAGTGCAAATCTTAGCATCTTTAACTCTGCCACCTCCAACTGTCTCATGTTTTTTAGTCAGTGCCACCGTCTACAACCCATATAACATAGCTGGTCTCACTACCATCCTGTAGACCTTCCTTTTCACTCTTGCTAATTCCCATCTGTCACAAATTACTCCTGACACTCTTCTCCACCCATTCCACCCTGCCTATACTCTCCTTTTCACCTCTCTTCCACAATCCCCATTTCTCTGTACTGTTGATCCCAAGTATTTAAACTCCTCCACCTTCACCAACTCTACTCCCTTTATCCTCACCATTCCACCGACCTCCTCTCATTTACACACATGTATTCTGTCTTGTTCCTACTGACCTTCATTCCTCTCCTCTCTAGAGCATATCTCCACCTCTCCAGGGTGCTCCCTACTATGGCTACACATCAGAATGTCATCAGCAAACATCATAGTCCACGGGGACTCCTGTCTAATCTCGTCTGTCAACTTGTCCATCACCATTGCAAATAAGAATGGACTCATGAGCCGATCCCTGATGTAATCCCACCTCCACCTTGAACTAATGTTCTTCAACTTTCCATTCCTTCTGGCCACCAGTGTTGCATGTTTCACTAATGCAGAAGCATAACCGGCCTCAGTGTGCCGATTTCTATACCAAAGACAGCTTTGAAATTGACATTACTGACAAGACCAACAATAGCCCAGGAACAATGTCAAATAAAGCCTGCAGTTTCCTTCATTCCAGAAGATTTAATAGTGAAAAGTCCTCATTGTGGTTGCTGTCAGAGGTGAGTAAACCAAACCAGCTTTTTATCAAGTATTCTTTTAAAAAACCTACTTATTGGCCTTGTGTTCATGTAGGCTGTGTACACGTACATCCTGCAGTGGGCAAGTGTTTGCTCAGGGCTTTTTCTGGTCGTGCACTTAGGGCTGCCAGGAAAGGCTATTCAGGACCCTGAAGAAGATTTTCAGAATATATACAGTATATAGGCAGAGTGGTGGCTCTGAGGCTAGAGATCTGCCCTGGCAATTCGAATCCCATAAATGCCAGAAGCAACTCTACTCCGTTGGGCCCTAAACCTGCAATTGCTTCATCCTGGGTATGACGTTAATCTGCATTCAGCCCTCCAAGCATTTCCTCCAACTTGTGGGGAGAATTTGGGGGATGGTGGCAGGATTGGCACTCCAGCCACTGTCCGAAAACCTCACACTGTTCCAGTGTGGTGCTGAGGTGTCACCCTCTGCACTCGGGCCCCAATCCAGGTGCAGCAACGTACTATCAGCGCATTCTCCCAACCCCTTTCCTCTTTATATATAAGGATTTATTTATCATTTGTTTTTGCTGAAACTCTTTTACCTTTTAAAATATTCAATAGATTTAAGTTGAGTTTCCTTTTCAAAAATGACTATAATTGAAAACATGTCTTTGGTAACCAGAATGGCAAACACACCCAGGCATGCACTATATTGATAATAAAATTACTTCACATTCGAAGATTCACAAAAATAAAGCTGAGAACAACTCTCTTAAAATGTATTTGCCACATCCATTTTTTGCTTGGGACTCTCACAGATAGGTATCTGTGGATCACCCTCTGGGCTCGTCTAAAACCGGCAACACCACCCTGGAACGAGAAGGGGCACTTGAACTGACCTTCTCTTCTTTTCCCATTGCAGCAGCGAGAAGACTCCTGGCGAGAGCAATTGATTTCACCCCTTCCGGTTTTCCGGCTTTAAATCTCACTGCTGTCAGGCAGAGGGAAGTCAGTTTTGACTTGACTGAGTTGAAGTACGGAGTCCCGAGTTGCTTAAAGAATTTTACCAAAACAGATTGAATTATTTTGTTTTGCAATTGCTTGTAATAGAGACACACATAACACGCATCCTATTTCCTTAATTTTGGGACTGAAATTACTTTGGGATGATTGGTTTGACGCCGCAATACTTCTTCTGGGACCTGCAGTAGTTAATTTCAATCACACAGAGTTAAACACTGTTAACATCATTAACTGATTATGCTTTACTGGAAACTGGAAGCAACAGACACAAGGCAGGACTCAGCCATGGGCATACCGCTCATGAACACCAGGCAGTGGAGAAAAGAGAAATAACTCAGTTACAACAGAATACAACCCAGTCTGGAATCATGCAAAGATGCAACACATTGCATTATCAGGTGATCCCTTACTTAAATTTAAATAAACCTTCCTAAATAGGTGGTGTGACGGATGACTGGTTAGTGGTACGGTTTAAAGAAAGCAGCATCATGGGCTTAAATTTTGTGTATGGCCCCGTCTGTGCGGAGTTTGTGTGTTTTCTTCATGTCAGCATGGGTTTTTCTCTGGACACTCTCATGTCTCTTGTCGTATTCTGAGGGTGCATGTTAGGTAATCTGGAGTTTTTAAATTAGTCCGAGGTGGGTACATATGCGAGTGGATGGCCACCCCATGTTGCCAGGCTAGCTCCTTCTACCCAATTACAGTGAACTGGATTAAACCCATTTGACAATGTCATATTTTTCTATCATACAATTCAGAGCCCATGGGTAACACTTCATTTCTGTATCTTGAGGTCTGTTAATGCAGCTCCGTCAGTCATGATGTTAAAGCATAGTCTGAAGACCCCTGTGTCTTGTTTCATTGCTTTCCCCTGCTCTTACAGATTTTTTTTATTTCTTTATTTCAATACCACTGACTCTGCTGTACAGTCCAGTAACATACGCTGCTTATGTCTGAAAGCTCTTGGCTGAATGATCAATTTATCCTGTACTCTGAATTATGATTTGTCATATTATTTCAATGCTGTGGCATGATTGTACTTCGTTTTAAAATTTGATTGTCCTGTACAGGCTTCTCCTAGTGGCAGTACTGCATTTGTGATATTGTATCGTAATCTTGACTCCACAGGAAAATGTCTTGTAGTGGTGCATGGTCTTTATATATATAGTGTATATTTATTACATGTACTGTATAGTGTAAATATGCATATATTAATAAATATAGTGTATATGTATTTGTTATATATAAACATAACATTATCAGTCTAATTATCTGTATTACTTAGACTTCTTTCATCCAAACAAAATAAAAATGCTTAGGTATGCAACTAATCTAATTATGACTTTGAAAACCAAATTAATTAGGTACAAGTTTTCCCTATTTTATCTGAGTCAATAATCACATTTGGTTGCTGCATTAACTGGATTAGTGCAATCACAGCTATCAGTTTCCATGCCATCAAGTGGTGAATTATTGTTTTCCACCACTAAAATGAATTGTTTAATGCATTCAGCCTGAAAATATAAATGAATTGTAAGTATGACCTGCCAAGAACATTTCTTTAAATTGTACCTGTTCGAATCGCTCAGCATTGTGCTTACATCAGAATCCGAGTTTGTACGGAATAGCTGTTTGTCCTCCTTCCCTACCTTAGTGTATACTGTATGTTATTTTTTCTTATTTTTAATAATCTTCCTTATTTTTCCAGTGTGTGAATTTTATATCTACACCAGTTGGTGTTTGTCAACAAACCTTGCATGCAGCTTACTTATTGTATTTATTTATTTTTTTTTTTATGACAAAGACGATCAATAAGAAGTGCCCAGTGATTGAAGTGGACCAGTACTCACCAATTGGCAGTACCTGTACTTAATAATAACTAGGGGGCCCCCCATCTGCACTACACGCCAGCAACTTCACGTCTCTGTTACTCACGCATGTGGATTTCACTTTCATCAAACAACAAAACTTTTAATTCTCGCAGATACGTCTCTTCATTGGGAAGAAACACTACTTTTCCCTGATGGCAACACAAATTAGACGATCTACAAGTCTCTGACTTAAAGTTTAAAGCCAAAAAATATCTACATACTTCTGTCATATCACCTACTGTATGTCCATATATTCAATATCTTTTTGCTTTTACCTTTTTATCAATATTGCATTGAATTTTGATTCCGTGCTTGGAATTACATCGTGACAACGTAACGTTTAACTGCCCGTGAGTGAATATCGTTTCTTTAATAATAAGAATAATACTTTTTATTTATATAGTGCCTTTCCCATGCTCAAGGGACTTACAGAATATAAGAAAGAACGACAGGGTATACAGTATATAGCATTGTACAAACCAAATAAATAAATAAAGAAGATTAAGACAGTAAATTCAGAGAAAGCCTAACAGACAACAGAATTGATGCTCTAGCACACACACACAGGTTATATGAGCATCTTGACAGAGAGGTAAACTGAGAGAAGGGGAATGAAGTAAAGTAGAGCTAAAAGTCTTCCTGAACAGATAAGTTTTAAGTTGTTTTTAAAAAGAATTAACAGAATCAGCTGACCTGATTAATTTCGGTAGGTCATTCCAGAGTCTGGGCGCTATACAGCTGAAGGCCCTGTCACCCATGGAGTGTAGATTAGTGTGGGGTAGTAGTGTGATTGCTAGAATCAGAGGACCTTTCACTTTCACTCTACAAGAAATGTGTCTGACAATAGCATTCACACAAATGAGATATAATTGAACCGTGTGTGTGGTTATGTGGGCAGGACTTTTCCAAATCTCTTTGCATAAACTGTTGTCTCGCGGGGCTTGAAATGTTCTCTCTCAGGATTTCACTTTCACCAAACAACAAATCTTTTATTCTTGCGGAGGCACCTCAATCATTGGGAAGAAACACTACTTTTTTTTTTCCTGATGGCAACATGACTTAGATGATCTACAAGTCTCTGACTTAAATCCGAACAAAATATTCAATCGCTTTTCGCTGTTCCATTATTTCACTGAGTAATACTTTCCATTTGTTTACGCTAATGCAATCTTTATCCCTTTTTTTATAATAGAGAGATAATAATACTTAATTACATTTATATATTGCTTTTCCCTCTACTCAAAGCACAACCACACAAGAAGGACCTGGGATGTGAACTCATGATCTCTTACTTCTCACATATTCTCATATAAGTGTTAACTGACTGCTGTCTTCCAGAAATTGGACATGCGGATGAGTCTGCAAGCCTAAAATGAATTACACTTGGAGCGTATATATCTATACTAATAAAAGGCAAAGCCCTCACTGACTGACTCACTCACTCACTCACTCATCACTAATTCTCCAACTTCCCATGTAGGTAGAAGGCTGAAATATGGCCGGCTCATTCCTTACAGCTTACTTACAAAAGTTAGGCAGGTTTCATTTCGAAATTCTACGCGTAACGGTCATAACTGGAACCTACTTATGTACATATATACGGCAACAGCCTGTAGCTCGGTCGCTGTGTGAGGCGGAGTTGCATCCCTCATCGTCACGCCTCCCACGTAATTGAGTGCCTGCCCATATAAGGCCATCCATCAGCAGCAATTCCATAGACACGCTGCCGCTAAATATTCGCGGGTGAAGGGCTGTGCTTATGCAAACGAAGATAAGATGGTCAGGGATAGACTAGTGTTTGGCACAAACTCAGCGAAAGTGCGAGAGAAACTTTTAAGTGCCGGGTCTTAGCTAACATTAAATAAAGCCGTGGACATTGTAAGATCACACGAGATAGCACAAGCACAGCTGAGAACCTTCGATGCATGTACTCTGAGTGGCTCACGTGAACTGACTGTGAGCGCAGTACGCAGAGAACAAGCAAGACCTCCAAAGAGCGTGGAGACTTTTGATCACATGAACGTGTCTGCAAAAAGTGGCGTCTCCTGCCCTGCAAAAATACTATAAACGTCTATGCGTGCCGGCCTTTGAGACGCTGACTGCGCTTCTGCCTTAAGTGAAAGTAGGCACTTTTAATTTTTTCCTCCTTCCCCTGAGCTATAGCCCAGACAACTGCAAACATGGGATCCCTTTTCTAGACTGCGGCAAACTAATATAAAGGCGCTTTGCACTTTCTTTTGCATGTATACGATTATAAGGTTGCGGAAGACACGCACAGGAGTGGAGGACCGACAGTGCCATCCCGGCTGGTTAATGGCAGGGCCGTCTCTCCAGTGTACACGACACCCACCGCGACTGTCCCCAAAAGGCGATTATATCGTCAGCGAACACATCTCTCTATACTATATAAAAGAAAAAGGCAACTTTCCTTTCTTTACACCTTTTTTCCTTTTATCCCAAACCAAAGCCTTTCTCTCTTAACACTGCAGAGGACACAAAACTAATTTTCTTTAATTGCTGGTAATGCCGGTAAGGCACATTACCACAGGCAGAAATTTGGACGTTCACATAGAAAATGTCATTTCTATATCACAGCCGTTGTGTAGCGCCTTTCAAAAGGGATCTACTACCGAGAGATGATCCATATACATTTTAGCTGCTGTTAGTACTACTTATCTGTTGTGTTATACCGTCTTTAAAATGTGGTTTACCCGAAACCACTCCAGTAGTGCGCAATGTATCTTTACTTAATGTTTTACTGTTTAATAACTTATAGACTACATTTTATTTTTTTCCCTTGCACTCAGTGAGCGAAGCCAATGGGTAATCAGCTATTATATATATATATACACACACACACACATATAGACACATACATACATACATACATACATACATACATACATACACATATATATGTATGTGTCTATATGTGTGTGTGTGTGTATATATATATATAATAGCTGATTACCCATTGGCTTCGCTCACTGAGTGCAGATATGTAGATAGGTATATATATGTAGATATATATGTAGATATGTATATATATATGTGTATATATGTATATATATATATATATATATAGATATAGATATGTACAAAGTATGTATATATGTGTATATATATATACTCAGCAAAAAAAGAAACGTCCCTTTTTCAGGACTGTGTATTTCAACAATAATGTTTTAAAAATCCAAATAACTTTACAGATCTTCATTGTAAAGGGTTTAAACAATGTTTTCCATGCCTGTTCAATTAACCATAATCAATTAATTAACATGCACCTGTGGAATGGTCGTTAAGACCTTAACAGCTTACAGAAAGTAGGCATTTAAGGTCACAGTTCTAAAAACGCAGGACACTAAAGAGACTTGTCTACCAACTGTGAAAAACACCCAAAGAAAGATGCCCAGGGTCCCTGCTCATCTGCGTGAACGTGCATTAGGCATGCTGCTGGGAGGCATGAGGACTGCTGATGTGGCATGGGCAATAAATTGCCATGTCCGCACTGTGAGACGCCTAAGACAGCGCTACAGGGAGACAGGAAAGACAGCTGATCATCCTCGCAGTGGAAGACCACGTGTAACAACACCTGCACAGGATCGGTACATCCGAATATTACACCTGCGTGACAGGTACAGGATGGCCACAACAACTGCCCGAGTCACACCAGGAACACACAATCCCTCCATCAGTGCTCAGACTGTCCGCAAAAGGCTGAGAGAGGCTGGACTGAGGGCTTGTAGGCCTGTTGTAAGGCAGTTCCTTACCAGACATGACCAGCAACAACACCGCCTATGGGCACAAACCCACCTTCGCTGGACCAGACAGGAGTGGCAAAAAGTGCTCTTCACTGATGAGTCACGGTTTTGTCTCACCAGGGGTAATGGACGGATTCGTGTTTATCGTCGAAGGAATGAGCGTTACACCGAGGCCTGTACCCTGGAGTGGGATCGATTTGGATCGATGGGTAGGGCCATTACCCCCAGAAATGTCCAGAAACTTGCAGGTGCCTTGGTGGAAGAGTGGGGTAACATCTCACAGCAAGAACTGACAAATCTGGTCCAGTCCATGAGGAGAAGATGCACTGCAGTACTTCAAGCAGCTGGTGGCCACACCAGATACTGACTGGTACTTTTGATTTTGAGCCTCCCTTCATTCAGGGACACATTGTGAAACATTTTTAGTTTATGTCTTATGGTGTTGACTCTTTTAGTGTTCATACAAATATTTACACATTAAGTTTACTGAAAGTAAAAACAGTTGAAAGTCAGAGGACGTTTCTTTTTTTGCTGAGTATATATATGTAGATATGTATATATATATATATGTATATATGTGTGTATGTGTATATGTATGTGTATATATGTAGGTGTGTATATATATATATATAATGTGTATGTGTCTGTATATATATATATATGTGTATATGTAGATATGTATGTATATGTATATACAAAGTATGTATATGAATATATATATGTTTATGTGTGTGTTTATATATATATATATATATATATATATATATATATATATATATATATATATATGACAGCAACACTCATAACAGTGACAAAACAATTACATTGACAATCATGTTACGTTATTTTTAAAATGTTTCCTTTTCTTTTTCTTAACTTCTTTAACACACTACTTCTCCCCTGTGAAGCGCGGGTATTTTGCTAGTATATATATATGAGGGCAGGCCTGGTGATAGTAGTGGAGTTTCAAATTTGTCATTTTCAGTCTTCTGGGAGTAGCTCTTTGAGGGCTAAGACCACTGGTAAAGAATCAAATATCAAAAATATTATCATATTCATGATGAGCAACCTAAAAATAGCATAAAACGACACTCCCTATGCTTATATTACCGATCCCCATTTTCTCAGTGTTTTGTGAAAAGCAGTAACTTATGTATGGCCCCCTTGTATCTCATTGGGGGGGTGATCCCCCAGAGTTGGTTAATGTGGCATGCACAACTTCAGGTCCTTCTGATCCTATTTGCTAAAGACAACTGTTGCTTTACTCTTTATCATAAGTGTGTAATTTCCATCATAAAATATGGTCCAATAATGAGGGACATAAATAGGAGGGAACCCCAAAAGCTTTGATGTCTTGCATAACCAGACATAAAAATCAGTCAATACCATATATCATATGAGGCGGGTTTTCTTGTACTGGTGAGTCAGAACATGCAAGACAAAAAACTCAAAGCATTCATAAGTAATAAGTGAAATTTCCAATAACCATGGAAAGTGTATGTTGTCCATTTTTAGAGCATACAGCATCTGCACATATCATTCATCTCTAAAATGATCTTTCTACCTTTTTCTTTATTTGTCTCTTTCACAGTTCACTCCTACCACTTTCTTTTATGTGGACTCGTTCCCTGGACACTTTTTAGTACTTGTGAATTTCCTCTTGGGATTAATAAAGTATCTATCTATCTATCTATCTATCTATCTATCTATCTATCTATCTATCTATCTATCTATCTATCATCCTAAAGACATACAGGCCTATAAAACAAAGAGGAGCAGATGTCAAGTTAATTTAAGCCTATAAGCTGGGTGATGGTATCTGAGCCAGTGTGCCCTGTAAAGGACAGTTTCCTCATTCATGGCTAATTTCTATCTTGTGCCCAATGCTGCTGGAATTGTCCCACACATCCTACGAATTTGTTATACGCTCAGAGGAAATGAATGGATGTATTTATTGAAAAGTATATTTAATCTTAAATTAATAAGCATATTGGTTTGATATAAAGATTCCAACCTAATTCAAGACAGATGTACCAGGCAACACAATCAAGTGCTAAAGTGTCTAGCAATTGAACTTGACGACAAGAGAAGAACAACTGTTAAAATGCCTCTCAATGCTCTCAATAGGAAGGGTACAAATAGAGGACTCACTCCTCATTCCTTGAGACAGGCAGCCAGAGACTGGAATATGCTAGGAGACTCCTCTTTCCTCTTAGCAACCTGAGACCAGACATGACCCTATGGTCCAGTTCTCAGCAGAGTGTCTTCATTAGTGTTGATCAGTGAATTTCACCAAAGCGTTATTCACAGCGAATTTGGTGCATTCACATTCACCTTTGTTTGTTGAATTATTTACTGTTAATTTGTCCGGTTTAGGAGATTTTTTTTTTTTTTTAATACCAGCGCCCCATAATGCTTTGCAAGGCCAGTGTGATGTCCTCTGGAGCTGTAACAGCCAACATTGATGGGACTGCCCCCCGGGTATATAATGCTCACCATTTGCATTACAGACTCTGTGGGACAAATTATCTGTATTTGTAGCCAAATGTGCAAGTTGATCTTCCAGTTCCACGTCAGTATAAGGGAAGGAGGTGCGCACCCTATGCATGCATAATAATTAGCCACGTGAAGATAAAAAACAAACTTTGAAGGACCGTGACACCCCCCCAAACAGAGGAGACCCTGTGAAATAATAATAATGAAAGGTTTATTAGTATTTACAACACGTTTCTATATTTTAGGTAGTAGAAGAAAAAGTGCAAACATCAGCACAGATAGTTTGTGGAGCCTTCAGCAGGACTTCAAAAAACAGAATGAGCCAGCGGCTTCAATCATGACACACCACTTTGAATTTTCTGCCTTTAAAAGACCTACCTATTTTTTCAGATTTTTGACCACGGTTTCAGCATTTCTGCTTTGTTTTAATGAAATCTATGAGTGCACATCTATGACTGCGTACATTCTTCTTTGATATCACGGAGGCAAGGTGGTGCAGTGGTTGGCACTGCTGATGCACAGCTCAGGTCACCTTTTTGGCCAGAATAATCAGTCCAGTATAGTTGGCAGACATCTCTCTAGCTCTCAGGGACACTTTAAAGATGATTGAACCATTATAATCCACCCAAATGTAGTTCAGTTAGTCCTAGTCACTCATCCCTAATCTTCATCATTGAACTTACAGTGCCCTGGGAGGATTCTATGGATGAGCCTAATGATCAAAAGATCTTGCTGCTCAGGTAAAGGAGAGGGTCTTCTTGGCTGAAGTTGGTTCCAGAAGATTTGTTGCCAGCTCCATGATGTGGCTTCTGAAAGAGGCAGGAATCACAGGGCAGGCCTTAAGAAAAGGAATTTAAAAAGTACTCTGTGACACAGCCGAAATAAGCAATCAGGAGCTGTGGTGGAAAAGAAAGGATACTAGCTGTGCTCTTAAATGAAGATGCGGACAACTACATAACACCCTGGACTTTGGCACCCTTTTTGGTCTTTTAACAATAAGGAGTGCCATTTTGGTAACTTAAGGGGCATGTGCTCAGGACACCAAGAGAGAACCCCCTCCAGTCTAACAAGAATACTGAATGTGCTTCATGAACACAGAGGACAGTGATTTATGAAATTCAATGTGCACACGTTCCGGACACCACCTGTGCTCATGTGTGCTTTGACCATCCTAAATGACCACTAACAGAGGTCAGCCTGTGGTGGGCCTGACTTGGCGGAGGACATCTTGGGTTTAAAAGGCTAAAATACCTAATGACACCAAGATACATGAATGGAGATGTGTCCCAAACCAAGGAACTTCCAAATGTGGACAACTTAAAGGAAAATCATCACCACACTATAGGGTTCAGGCAACACCTAAGGACTGTAACACCTAGTCCTAGAAATCTATCTACTGCCTACTGTGTTGTCTGAAAGTTTTTGATATGTCATTATTTATTAAAAAAAAAAGCTTTTATTTTGTGTGTTATTATTATATTAGGCAGAGAAACGTTAACATTGTGGCAGCATGAAGAAAAATGTCCACCAATTATGTGCTCAGAAGCAAAATGAAGAAGTGAACAATAAGGATATTTTAATGAAAGAATACCTAACACTATGTCTTGGTACATTATACGCATTAAATGATATCTAGTCTTGATCCCAAAGTATGCTCCTCAGTGATGAAATTTACCTTTTCAATATTCACAATAATGGAATCTTATCTGCTTTTACATATTGTACTGCAATCTTTTGCCCACTTGTGATGCCCATGCCTATTTTTTCTTACCTTCCTTTCTTTCTCTCCTGAATCTGTTCTGCCTGCACCATCACCAACAGTACTGAGATGCAGGTTTAATGCATTCAACATTTACTGAATCAATAAGCACCGTTTTCTCTGAAGTAAGTATGCCTTTGTGACCAGTGTGTGTTTCCCCCAATACAGAAGAGCCACGGTTTTGTCCCCATGAGATTCCATAGGGAAGAGATGCGAGAACAATGACAATCAATAAACAAAATTTAAAACAAATAACAATATGGGACAGGATTACTAAGAAAAAAATCGGGAGTGGTTTTATTATATGTTCATTAAAGAACCATTGACAACAAATCAAATTAATAATATGTTGAACAATTATTATAAAAGTAAAGTTGAATAAATTGGACTCTGCAGCTGCATGAATAAAAAAGTACCACTTCCATTTAGCGGAAAAAGCTCAAACCTTGATAGAAATCTAAGTTTTGTACCAAATACTTGAATACTTGTATGCAAAATTTGGTTTACCTAGCTGAAAGTTATTGTGTTTACATACACACACATAATTCCAAAAATGATATTTTCGGACTCGGGGAGGTTAAAACATCGAGATTCTTCAAAATCTAGAGATTGAATTTTTGAACAATTACAATACTTTCCCTATACTTTGTATATGAGACAGTAAGAAATTAATAGTCTGTGAAAATAGGTTTGAAAAAACAGCAAATACAAAGAAAGAAATATGGAGTTTTTAAAAAATGAAAGACAACTGAAGTGTGGGAAAATGACTAAATAAGTGAAGAAATGATGAAATGGAAAGCAAAAGAGCAATTCATCAAAATAGTCAATGCAAAAACAACACACAACAATAGTGATTTGTTAAGCCAGAGAGTGAGGGATAATGTCATGGTGGTGTGAGAAGAACAGAAGGGAGGGAAGAAGGTTTAGGACTCAAGGACTGTTTTTACACAACTTGTTAAATCCCAGTTCCTGATGATTTACCTTAATGGAGAGTGAAGATATGGCAGATAAGTCCCATGATGGGTGGCATGGATCCACACAAGTCAACAATACAGGCTGACAGTATGTATGCCCTGGTGTAATTTTATTCTATCCTGGAACACACAGGGTCCCTCCATACGAATACAGAAATATTTGAATTGCACACAATATCTGAACACTGCTGTACACGCTTCTGTTCTGGAAGCATCTTATTTACTTGTAAACTTGTGAATTAGTAGACTCTTTCGCCAGAGTAATGATACAAGGCGAGGAAAAGCCTGGGGTCATTCCCAAAAAATAGCCTCAGCAGCTTTGAAATCAAAGATCTATGTGGTTGCAGGGGAAGAACCTATTTAGTGTAGAGTTCCACCAGCGATTAATATGCTGACATTGTGAGACTCACTGGATTCAATCAAAGGTTATTTTATATACAAGCCTTTCATAGAGTCCACCAAATCATGCAAGTATCAATACTTTTGTTGTGTGCTAGTTATGACAAATGTGTTCTGAGATTTTTCAGGTGAGGAATACAGAAGTTTGGAGGTAAGGTTGTTGTATTGACTAGCTATGTTGCCAGAGAGTGGTGATGTGTTGTATGTTTAGTAGCACATGCTGGTAAGAATTACACTCTGCATATGTGACAATACAGACCCCATAAACCTGTACAAATCTAAAATGCATTTTCAACACCACATTGTGTTGCATTGTAAGATTTCACAATGCATTTGTGTTTCTCTGATGGCAGACTGGTTTACCAATCTATTGTTAATAAAATACACCTTAAGAGTCATTCTTAGCTAGTGAATATTCTTGCCCTGTACACTACAATGGATTTGGAAAGTATTCAGAACCTTTTCTCTTTTTTCTCATTGTTCTATATTGCAGCCTTATGCTAAAATGTGGTGTTATGGGTCCACAGCTTGCTAAGCAAAGGTCATTTAGTTTAAATAATCACCGCGCTCGCGGCTTAGTGAGTGGGCGTGGTGGCTGTAGCGAAGCCGCAGGGTGATCTGCGGTGTGGGCGTTTCTCACCTAGTGCACAGGTGAGGGACTGCCCACATCCGTGATTGTTCCTGTGGCTAATCTGCTGCAGCTGCTATGGCCCCTCAATATAAAAGAAGCGTGAGTCGGTTAGGAAAGAGATCAGAAAGAACAAATCGGAGAGAGAGAGAGAGAAGGAAACGGAGGTTGCAGCAGGAAGCAAGCGAGAGCAAGCTCGCAGCAGCTGAGTAGACGGCCTGGGTGTTTGGCCAACACCTGAGAGAAGAAGTGGTAGTGGTCGCTCCTGCAGAGTTTTGTTCGGAGGGTGGGAGTGACCGGAAGGCGCAGGACTCTCCGTGGAAGGTAGCGGGAGTCAGGACTTGGGACGTGGTGTTGCCTGCGTGAGAGCCTTGGTCGCAGAGGAATTCCCAAGTCACTGTCAGGGGGAGCCGACTGGAGCCAAGGATCGGTAAGGCGACTGGCAGTAGTAGAAGCAGATATTGTGAAGGTCAGCTGCAGAGAGAGCGTCTCACTTGTTGCGAGGCTCAGATGGGTGAAGCAGGAGAGACGCTGGAGTGAAAGACACCGGGCTTGACATGGTTTTAAAGACTGTTTCCTGATGAACGTTTTAACCTCGTTTTAAAGGATTGTTTGTTTTTGTAGATTTTTAACCTCCACGTTTTTCTTTTGTTGGATTATTTATTGAACTTTTGAATGAACTGCACAGCACTATTTAATTGAACACTTTGTTTTTGTTGAATATTTTAATTAAAGCACTTTTACACTTTTTACATCATCCCCTTGCTATTGTTGCCTCCACTGTCTAGCTCATCTCGGTGACATTATCGACGGTGTTGGATTCAAGGGCTCCCGAACAACGATGGGAGCATGGAGCTGAACCCACATCGTCACATAAAATCATTTCAATTCATCTTTTTCCACATCAAGCAACACCCAAAATGACAAAGTGAATACAGAAGTTTAGAAAGTTTTACAAATTTATCAAAAATAAACTGAAATATCACATTGACATACAGATTCAGACCCTTTGCTGTGCCGCTTAAAATTTGGCTGAGGTGAATCCCATTCTACCTATCATCAGTGAGATGTTTCTGCACTCTGTTTGGAGCCCACTTGTGGTCGATTCATGATTGGACAGTGTAAGATTTCTAAACTCTTTTGGGACTCCAAATGGGAGGGAAGACATGCCGAAGAGTGTCTCAAAGTGCTATCGCCACGTCTGTGAAAAACAGCTTATCCATTACCAGGGAAACCACAGGATCCCGGCGCTACAGTGGCTCACCATGAAAGCAAATCCGAGCTGACCGTGGTCACGCTGTAAGCGCCTGTCGCCAATGGCTGATGCAAGGAACATTATAAATGCAGGGAACAGTATTACTTGGCCACTAACCTGGCCATGACCCTGCCTGATTGCGGTGTCTGTGTATAGGACAGCGGTAGATCCCACTACAATAAACAACATGCTGTTCCTGTTTCAAGTGGAATAAAGCTGGATTTGCTAAAGTACTAAGACTCAGCCTCGTGTTTTGGGGTGCAAGACAGGGACTCACAACCTGATTTGAAAAGCACATATCTGTCCATATTAAGGTCTGACAGAGCAAAAAGCAAGCCATGCGGTTGAATGAATTGCTTGCAGAGCTTAGAGGCAGGAGCAGATCTGAGGAAGACTTCCAAAAAAATGCAATGCTGAAGGTTCCTGAGAACACAGTGGAAGAGGTTTGAAACAACCATGACCCTTCCTAGAGCTGGCCACCTGGGCCGGGCAAATTGAGCAATTGTGAGATAAGGGCCTTGATAAGAGAGGTAACCAAGAACCTGATGGTTATTCTGGCTGATATCCGGAGAACCTATGTGAAGATAGAAGAAACTCCCAGTACGCAAACAGTCACTGCAACTACCTACCAATCCTGACTTTATGAAGGAGTTATCAGACTGACGCATCTCCTCAGTAAAAATTGCTTGGAATTTGCAAAAAAGGCACCTAAAGGACTGTGAGAGACAAGATTCTCTGGTTTAACTAAACCAAATTAATATCACGTCTCGGGGAAACAAGGCACTGCTCAATACCATTCAAGTTGTGGAGCACGGTGGTGGCAGCATCATTCTGTGTGGCAGGGGAGACTTGTCAAGGATGACGGGAAGCTGAACGGAGCAAAGTACAGAGGAGTCCTAAATAAAAACCTACTCCAGAGTAATTTGAACCTCAGACTGGGCTGAAGGTTCACTTTCAGACATAACAATAACCCTAAGTAAAAAGAAAAGACAACACAGGAGTGGCTTAGAGACAACTTTGTGAATGGCCCAGCCAGAGCCCCGACTTTAACCTAATTGAACATCTCAGGGGGTACCTGCAAACAGCTTTCCACCAATCGTCTCCATCCAACCTGACAGAGCTTGAGAGGATCTGCACAGAAGAATAACAGAAAATCCTGAAAATCAAGTGTATCCAAGAAGACTCCAGGCTGGAATTGCTAAAATATAAAGTAAAGGGTCTGAACACTGGAGTCAATGTGAGATTTCACATTTTCATTTTTGATTAATATGCAAAAATCTCTAAAATCCTGTTTTTGTATTGTTAAGTGTTGCTTGATGTGGGGGGAAAATAGTTTAAATGATTTTAGCACAAGGCTGCAACAAAACAAAATGTGACAAAAAGTGAATACTTCCTGAATTCACTGTACACATACGTATTTGCTTAGTTGTGATAGGAATACTTTAGGATATCTAGGTAAATTTGTCAACACAAACATTTATGATTGTTAGTAGTGATGAGCGAACCTCACTAAATTTTCTTCATCTCGAGTTTGGTGAAATTGCATAATTATGAACTTTGCTGAACTCACCAAAATGCATTGAAGTCACAAGGGAAGGAGGAACTGAACTAGTTTTGAATGGATTATAACAGAATAATGGATTTTTTTAGTGTCCCTAACAGATAGAGAAATGTCTGCCAACTACGCTGGTACGATTATTGCGGCCAGAAATGTGACCTATGCTGTAAGGCACTACTATGCCGCTTTGAGACAAAATTAATAGAATTTAATATCAGAATGGTAAAGTTTCTTGCAGACATATTTGGCAAACAAGGTCAACAGGCAAACACAGAATACTGCCTGCAAAAAAAAACAAAAACACTTTGGTCTATTTTGACGAACAACATTAATTGTTAGCTTAGCATAGCTCACCTCCAAGTGGACATGTTAATGTGTCATTCAAGGAGACTCAGTCAAGCAGACAGTTATGTCTACAAATGGCAAGGTATAAAAGCATACGCATAACTGTAATGCAAAGAAATAAGCTTAAAATGTGGCTAAACGTAACTTTGAGACCGAAACCTAAAATGGTAACATTATCGAGAAGAAGCCTCATCTGCAGGTTTCTTCATTTTTTGTTAACATTTTTTCTTTTAGTAAGTGGCATTCAGTTATTTTCTGATATGCAGCAGGGGTCTGCTGGAGCCAATCCCAATCAACACAGGGCACAAGGCAGGAACAAACCCTGGACAGGGCGCCAATCCATCACAGGGTGAACACACGCACACAATACACCAACCACATACTAGGACCAGTTTAGTGTCGCCAACCTACCTAACCTGCTTGTCTTTAAACTACGGGAGGAAACCAGAGCACCCAAAAGAAAAACACACAGACACAGGGAGAACCCAAGACGTGAATCCTGGTCTTCTTACTGCGAGGCAGCAGCACTGCCACTGTGCCACAGTGCCACCTACTAAATGTTTGAAGGCAAATTTATTTGGACTATTTTGCAGGTTTCGTCTCACACCCTGTGCTTGAACCTTTGCCATCACTAGCTGTAGAATTTTGAAACCGACTTCATAGTCATTTAAAGTACATAATCATTGAAGTCTCTTCTGAGTATTTCTTTAGGTTTTGATATTCTTAAAAGAATCTAACAGCAAGCATGTCTCATCAAAGTAAATGACTGTTTCAAGTCATACAGTAATGTACATGAAATTCACATGCATGGAATACATTGTTTGTAATCCTCAAAATGCAGGATGATGAAGGGTCAAACAAATGCCTATGGCTGTCAGTTTCACATTTGTTTGTATAAATTGAACAACCCAGTTGATAAGCATTAAATCATCACCAGCATTAAATTGTTATGGAAATTGACTTGTATACTTTAAAGATGCATCATTACACCGAAGGCCAAAAAGTAATGCAGTATCATATTTATAAAAAATTTGTTTGAACCCTTGCCATGTTATTTTTCCAATTATTTTGTAGTATGAAATCAATGTACTGAAATGTGAACGTGTCATCAGGACATGTAGCTTAAGATGTTGGTTCTCGTCACGTTTGTGCTGCTTTTTCAGCTCATATGAAATGTTTGCAGACGGGAGAAAAACCGACTAAAATGGAAGATTATATATCAAAGTGTGGGGTGGCATACGCTAGCTGCAGTTTAATAATTAATCCAGGTAATGTAAATAGCACTACAAATTACAAGAGTGTGGTAATACCAGGTGGAGACAAGGCAAGCATTGTTGAATGGAATTAATTAAGACCACAAAAAAAGAGACATCCAACACTTCGGCTCCAAAAAGTGACCCTGAAGAATGACATTTCACAACATAGCAAAAGACATGCCTTGTGGCATGGAAAGAGAACACCATGATTCCTCCAATGCAACAGAATGAAGACAGACTAACACCATGATTCCTCCAATGCAACAGAATGAAGACAGACTATGGAAATCACCGTGTTATAATTAAAAGAAGACCCATTAATGATCATCTCTTACGGAGTGTATCTGGGGTGATACAGAGCAGTGTGGCCTTGTGCCCCGGAAGTGACACTAGCATGGTATACTGAAGTAGACAAGGACAGTAATGCAAAACTTAAAGGAAGGAGAGCAAACCGGAAGATTATGAGAAGACTTCTTGAGGAAAAGAACACAATCACCCCATGAAATGTCCAAACCGGTGTGTTATCAGATGTACCTCTCCAGTGTAGTACCATTTCATTTGTCTGTGATTTACTTGGTAAATCATTAAATGACTGAATGCAAAATGTTAATGCACACTATTCATGATGTTCAAAAGCTGCTTTGTATTCACTGTAGAGCAGAACAGCAATCATAATCAACTCCTTTGTTTTCTTCTTTATGAATATTATGTTATTTTTGGCATAATAATCATAATTTTAAAGGCACAAATTTCACTTTGAACAGTTTTCTCTTAATTTATATCTCCAATGCTGTTCCTGTAGTTTGTTTGTTTGCATTAATAAACCAAAACTACACATAAGAAAATAAAAAGCAGAGTGGGTTGAGGTACAAAATATTAAAACAACTGAGCACTGAAACATGTGAAGTTGTTCTGTGCATTTAATTCATAATGAATTAAAAAAATGAAGATTTGTTGACAAAAAAAGTTTACAATTTTCATGTTGTTTTAAAATAAACAGATTAAACAAGTATGGGTAGCCATTTATTATTTATTTAGAAATCCTTTTCACAATAACCAGAGACTCTAAATTTGGCTTTTTACAGAAGCTCTTTAGATAGATAGATAGATAGATAGATAGATAGATAGATAGATAGATAGATAGATAGATAGATAGATAAATAGATAGATATATAGATAGATACTATGGTTTAAACACACACCAGAAAGTCTAAAAAGGAAGAAAATTAAAAAGAAACCCAATAATGCTGGACTGGATGTATATATGAGAAAATTAAAAGCAGTTAATTCATTATGCATTTCAACAACAAACATTATCATCTGCCAGGCTTCACTGGTGAATAAAGTAATTGAATAAAGTTGAACCACATCCAACCCAACCCCACGACTTGACAGTGGTTCAAGCAGGTCTTGTCTTGTGAAACCGAATGTGCAGTACAGAGAGCTCATACTAGATTTGTGTTTGTGAACCAAGTTACTGTATTAATAAGCAGAAGCCACGTATATCACACAGGAGTATTGCATCCTTCTCTCTGACAGAACAGAACAGTCCCTGCTAAACGTTTGCTATTACATCTATTCCAGAAAATGACCACTAGGAGATATAAATAAAATTTACATTTCTGTTGCTAAAATATCTAAAAATTGCTTATACACAATATCGACTGCTGTTCACATAATACTATTTTCCATAGTATTACTCTTTCCACCTTTTAATCTATCTATCTAATTGAATAAAAATGGCAGCCATAGTAGATAATAATAATAACTTTATTTATATAGTGTTTGTACTAAATGGGTTGCCTAGGTAAAATGTGGAAACATATATTATATATATTTATTTATATATATATTAATTAGATCTCTGATCTATTGTCAACCTTAATGTATAAATATTTTAATTAGAAAACCTTTTTCTGATAAGAGTGAAGGCTTGTTTTGCACTTTAGAGGTTAAATTTTGCTTAACAATACCTGGTTGATTTTGTTTTTAGTATACCTACATTTATTAGAAATTATTCTATTATTACTTAATGATAATAATCCAAGTAAATGGGGTATTATCTTTGTTTTTGTTGATTAATCTGTGGAAAGCACCTCGAGTAGCATGTAAATGTATGATGATAAGGTGCTACATATATAAAATTATTATAAACACCTTTTTTTGAGTCCACTAAAATAATTCCTACTGCCTTGCAGAAACTTCTCTGAGAAACTGCAACTCTTGACATAGCAGAGCACTTCTATGAACCTAAGAGCTATGCCGGCATGAGATGTTGTCCATATTTGAATCTGAAGTACTGTACAGCCCAACCCGGTTACAGCGTAAATGTACTGTAGATATTCCCTATGCACGGGTATTCCACAGTAAAACCTGCCACTCATGGCTCAAATAGCTATCTACAAAAAAGTGGTGCAAAAACTGGCATGACCTTTGCAAAAATATCTGTTTTGACGAGTAAATGGTAACCGGTAATTTGGTGATGACAGTGAGGTGGAAAATTTTCTTAAAAATGTCATGATGGTCAAATCAAGGAGAGTAATTTAGCTTAATGAAATTGACTCGGAAATCACACAATTCATTCGTGTAAAGGTAACATTGCAGAATACCAATACGTAATGGGTCAAAAAGAAAGTACAATTCAGAGCCAAGACCAATATCTAGCTTAATGTGCAAGAATCTAAAAATAAATAGTTAACCAAAAAAAAAAAAAAAATCTGAAGGTTCAACATATGTCATGAAGGCCCTATTGTGTTACACAGAATGTGTGTTCCAAACAAAAATGAAAGTCTTCTGGGATATAATGAAACATAGCACACTACTTTAGGGCGAAGCGGTGGCTCAGAAGATAAGGATCTGCACTGGTGTCCGGAAGGCTGTCAGTTCAAATCCAGAGATCCTACTCTGCTGGGCCCTGGAGCAAGGCCCTTAACCTGCAATTGCTCCAGGGGTGCTCTGCAATTGCTGACCCTGTGCTCTGACCACAAGGGGTATGTTAAAACTAACAAATTCTAAATACAAGACACTGTATAAGGCAAACAAAAAAAATACTTGGTACAGAGATCAATGATCAAAGATTCCTCAGTTCCTCACAGCAGGAGCTTAACTTAATCAAACCTTAACATTAGCAAGATACAGTGGAACCTCGGTTTGCGAGCATAATTCGTTCCGGAAACGTGCTCGCAATCCAAAGCACTCATATATCAAAGCAAATTTCCCCATAAGAAATAATGGAAACTCAGATGATTTGTTCCACAACCCAAAACTATTCATATAAAAATGATTAATACAAAATATAAAGTAAAATACATAATACAAATTAACCTGCACTTTACCTTTATAAAGAATCATGGCTGGTGTGAGTTTCTAAACTCATGTGGACAACATGCGGAAGAGTGTCCCAAAGCAATCGCAGTCTCCCAGCGCTGTAGCAGTTCGCCGTATAAGCGCATCCAAAAAGATCGCAGACATGCTATAAGCGCCTTTCGTCAATGGGTCATACAATGAACATTATAAAGATCCCGGTACAATAAATAACAGCGCTGTTGCGGTCTCAAGCTGAATAAAGCTAGTGTTAAAGTACTGAGACTCAGCTTCGTGTTTTGGGGAGAAAGACGGGGACTCGCACTTCACAGCGCACACACACACAGTCACAATGCTGTAGTAAACAGATGTGACTATATGAGTGAGGCACATAGACTCAGATGGAGAATAGGAGATGATTGCCAGAGAGAGAGAGAGAGAGATGCGCTGGATGGGCGAGCGAGATAGATAAGGAGAGAGAGAGAGAGACGCGCTGGGCAAGCGAGATAAGGAGAAAGAGAGAGAGACGTGCTTGGCGAGCGAGCAAGCGAGATAAGGAGAGAGAGAGAGAGAGACACGCAGGGGGAGCGAGATGAGAGAGAGAGAGATGCGCTGGGCGAGCGAGCGAGATAAGAAGAAAGAGAAGAACCATCAGCTCAGTTGTGATCACATAACGCTCAGCAGACAAAGTGTATCCATACTACTCGTATTGCAAGACATCGCTCGTTTATCAAGTCAAAATTTATAAAAAATTTTTGCTTGTCTTGCAAAAAACCCGTAAACCAAGTTACTCGTAAACCGAGGTTCCACTGTATCTAAAACCCTTCAACCATATCACTACAAGGTTTGAGAACAATATCCTCCTGGAAAACAGAGGCCACCTTACCTATTTTGGCAGCCTCCACTTCACCCGAACCACTATTGACGACTGTAACAAGATTTTTGAGAGGCTAAAGAAAACGTTGTTGAGGACCAACTATGAAATGATGAAAATTAAAAAAAAAAAAAAAAAGTTATAATTGTTTGTAACAATTAAGCAAAGGCTAAGAAATCTATGACAGCTGCCTTTGACAAAATGTGTAAAACTATAAAGGAGATGTTCCTCAATTGTGGCCTAACATCTAACCTCTCTACCTCAGGTTCATCATAACTCTACTCCCTGATGTCATTACATTTTTTAATTCATACATTGTAGTAATAAATAGGTATGCATTTGAAAGTAATTAATAATAAACTTAACAACACTGTGCCAGTTGTAACCAAGTCATAAAATGTCATTAAAAAGTAACCATACAATCAAATGGATTCATTATATCTTATTGCATTTATTATTTAATTCAATTTTGGATAAGAAAAAAGTGCTGAAGGTGACTGATGAAAACAACAACAGAAAAAGATAAAACAAGCTTGTTCAGTGTTTGGGAATAAAGTTCAGAAGACTTTTAAACACATCCCTCTTTGAAAGACAGTAGGGCTAAACCTTCAACAATGCCGCAAGATTGTAAGACCTGTTTTACTTACAGTTCGATTGGATGACAGGAGCTTCAGACATACAAAAGCCATCACAGTTGATCACCTACCTACACAAGACAGTAAATAATGTATGCTTATGGCAGCATTGTTTTAAAGTGGTTACTTTTTACAGCAGAGACTTTAACTCTGGTCAGGATAATGGGGAATATATTAAGATATTCTGGGACAAAACCTGTTGCTTTCTGCTAGAAAGCTAAAATTCACCTTTCAATCCGACAATATGAAGCACAATGGCCCAGTCAGAGCTCTCATGTCATTCCCTCATCTGAAGTGAACCATCTATAGGGGATTCAATCATAACATGACTGACCTTGAACTGTTCTGCAAAGAACAGTGGGATAATACTGCAACATTCATGTGTACTAAAATTACATACTCTACAGCTAAACAATCTTACTACTATAATAAAAGCAAAAGGTGCTTCAATGAACAACAAATTCATGGCTATGCATAATAATGCAACCAAGGCATTGAAAGTGCTTTATTTTGTTTACCCAAAAAAAAAAAAAAAATCTGTTTTTAGATTTAATATTGTGGCTCAACAGTTCTTATTAAAGGTTAAAAACGTCTGATATGATTTGTTTTGATGAAGCACTCATATCAAAAATATCTGAAAGTTCAAAAAGGATGTGCAGACTTTCACGATACATCTGTCATCGCAAAATAAAAAGTTTATAAAAATATACCAACATGCGGATTAATATTACACATCAGATTTTATAAACAAATTATGAAAACTTTGAGCTTGAGTGCATCTAACACACTATGTCTCGAGATTTTACTATTCCATGACTGAAAGGTGACAAAAATTTAAATTTGTAACTGAAGGGTAAACTATGACATTTTCTTTAATCCAGGAAATTTCAAAATATTTTAGTAGGAAACCTTAACATGCAACACATCATAACATATAGTCATACCAGCTATTCAAAACCAGTGAGAACATCCATCCATCCATTTTCCAACCCGCTGAATCCAAACACAGGGTCACGGGGGTCTGCTGGAGCCAATCCCAGCCAACACAGGGCACAAGGCAGGAACCAATCCTGGGCAAGGTGCCAACCCACCACAAGACACACACAAACACACCCACACACCAAGCACACACTAGGGAAAATTTAGAATCGTCAATCCACCTAACCGGCATGTCTTTGGACTGTGGGAGGAAACCGGAACGCCCGGAGAAAACCAGTGGGAACATTAATCTTTTAAAATAATTATGAATGGCATTTTATTTTAGGTTTTCAACACATTATAAAAACAAGACTGATAAGCTAATTGGAGACTGTAAATTAGCCAGTAATTGAGTGAGTGTGCCCTGCAATATACTGTGCTGCTGTGTAGTCTGGGATTTGGTCATGACTTGTGCATGACTATAGGTTTGAATCTGACTAATCAGATTAAAGCAATGGGTGAATTAATAGGCTTTTTGTGCTCAAGAAATGTAAAAGTTTTACATTCATCAAGTTGTTTAACACATGCTCATTCAATTTTTTAATTAGAAACAAATAAAAAAAATGGTTATTTTACTACAGTATTTCCTTCCTGTAAGTTTCAGTGTAAGACTCCTATATCAAGTCTGTAGAAAACTCATCAGTAAGCCACTGTACGCATCTATTTGATAGTTTTTAATGATTCAGATAGATTTAACACTTAATAAATAATATGAAATACACTAAATAATATGATTATATGTATATTAATATAAAGTATAACATTCAGTTTTCAACTAACACTATTCTAATATAGCTCCTGAGCATCCACAACTATGAAATAAACCAGTATGCTGGACCTTGTGCAATTAGTTTCATAGAGCAAAACCCCTCATTTCATATGTGCTTTATCAGGTACAGAACAAAGCTTGTGTAAAATGTTAAAGAAAGTGTTGATTAAGCAAAAGTTTTTCCCTTTGCTATCGTTGTCTAATGAACACAGCAGATACTTTACTATTAACAATAAATGACAATGTAACACAAATAACAGACTATAATGAATACAAGAATCCAGTTAACTGAGTACAAGCAGATGATCGTCGTGTCAATGTCAAATTGCCATCCTCGAGTGTCACCTTCCATAGTGTCCAATCTGTAACCACCATGTGGCAAAAGTCTTCTTGAGACAGGATTAGCATGTCTTCTAAAACCTGTTAGGAAAAAACATAATTAAAAAAAAGAATGGAATTAATTGAATGCTGTTTTATATCTACAAGCATGTTGTTTTGCTTTTTATATACTAACTGCTAAATGGATACTGTAAATTTTTTTTTTTTTTTTTTACTAAATGCACTGCAGTCAGTGAATAATTCCATCAGATGCTTTAGGGATATGAACGTTTTTTGTTTTTTTTTTGTCAAATGGCCATACAGGATGTTATTAAAGAATATATGCATGAGGGTGTTATCTGCATATTTCTTTTACTGCTTTATATTTATAAAATCATACATGCTGTAAAAATAGACAAAACAGAGAAAAAGTTTTGGGGATCCACCCTGTATATTGAAACAGTCAGTAGTACTGAAAACACTATAAAGTAATCATATGAGACTGAGTCAAAGTGGACTGAATTGGATGGTGAAGTGGCTGGATCTTTATAGGTGGTGGGTGGGAAAAGGCCGGTCCTTGGTGGAAGTGAGGTCAGTAGGAGGGTGTGGTCTGGTAGCAGAAGTGGGTGGAGGTCTAGTTGGATATCCCTTCTGGTGGTCTGTGAAAGAGGGAGAAAAGGCATTAGTACAGCTTATTAACCCTTGACTCTGTCTTACCCTCAGTTAAACCCTTAGACTGCCTCTCAAGTGTGCGTGTGTGTGTGTGTGTGACAACGCAATCCAAGCATGTTATGCAGATCCAAGAGCTTATTAAAAGAGATATGGAAGATCAGATTTTGAGAATAAAAGAGGGGGAGACAGACTTAATACAGATGAGAGGGTGAGATATGGAGTGCTGTTGGTGATTTGTGATGAGCGAACCCTGCGGAGTTTACTATGCCATGAGAGCGGCAAAATCTTAGAGCAGGTCAATTCAATTACAATTTCAGTTGGGTCAGATTTTCAAACCAAGTAAACCAAGAAATTTAGCTGGGTCAGACATTTTCAGCAGCCAGTAAGCAGCAGGTAATGACAAATTTTAAATTAACACAAATTAATGTATTTAAAAACAAGTAATGTTTATTAATTGTTTCCCTTTTACATTTGGTCACCTCTGACACAGACAGACAAAAAACAAAAAAGCTAAAACTGATTAGAATCTGAGGTAGTAGCAGTACTTTTTTCCACTTGTGAAATAAAATAAATAAAAAAAAAATTCCTCATGTGACCCAGGCACATCTCAAAGTGCGTAAAATCCAAAAAGTACAGCAGTATTAGCAATAACATTGTTTCCCTTTTGAAATATGAGATCCTCCCCTAATTTAAATGGGTGGTCATGATAAGCCAATGTTTTTTTCTTCATAGATCTTAAACTATTTCATGCACACGGTTTTGATCAATTATATGACAGGGGTTAAATTTGAGTTCCACAACAAAGCCTTTCCTATTGAAATATTATTCCTGCTCCCCAGAAAAATACTACCTAAGTAAATGTTTAAGAGCAAGACACCCCATATGGTGTGAAAGTGCATTGGTACATTTATTTTAATGATTTGTCTTTAAAATGTCTTTGTACAGAGTTCCTGGGTGTCAGGTAATGAATTACTAATTATAATTATTACTATTTTTTTTTTTACTAAATGTTATTTTCCTTGTTTCTTTGTTAATGAGCTCCTGTTGAAGAATTTATTGGTACAAGAACATATAGTGCACAAGCCAAAACAACTGAAGTAACAACTAACAAAGTGGCATTTTTTTATACCATTTTATCAAAGTCTACTGTCTGCCGTCAATCACACAACACCCTGGGTAAAACGACTGTAATACACCTTCAACCTTAAAACACAGACTATATTACATCACCATGCATGACGAAACAGCGGGCAGGCGACTGCTTGTACATGTTTACTGATAGACTGGTTGGCATTTTGCATGGAGTATGCATTAAATCAACACTAGGAGATTGGTGACAATAATACCTTAGTGTGCCATGCCAAATCAGAAGGGACAACTGAATTCCACAGGGCACAGACATATTCACAACAGGGGACCTATAAGATGGGCAGATGAATTTCAAATGTTCTGCATGCCTATCTTTTGTTTTGATGACCTGTTGCATCATATTCAGACCTTTGTTCATTATTCCAGCACAAGTGTAACGAGCCTCTCATTGAAATTCACCATTTGGAATAAACAGCCATCCCAGCAGCATGTACTGTTACAATATTAATTAAACTTTCAATGATTTAATTCGCAACTGGAACGAAGTATAAATGATAATCGGCAAAGCCTAATTTTGGTTGCATCTGAGATCATTTTAGTTGCAGTCTGGAGCCCTGGTGGGACCACGGGGTGGGCCACTCGGAGGTTGCTTCTGGGCCGCATGCAGCCCATGGGCCACCATTTGAATAGGCCTGTCATGGTGTAATTGTGTTTCAAGTGTCCCTGAAAGCTATTATTAACACATCTGCCACCTATTCTGGGCTAATTACTTGTGATCTAAAATGTGACCAAGCAACAAAAAAGCAAACAGAAAAACAGCCACTAACAACATTAAAATGACCACAGACAAGCAATAAGTAAAATAATATTTCATTACACTCACAGAGATCCAATCTTCGACATACTTTAAGAAAATTGTCCAAGCCATCCAAAGACAAACTTTTAAAAAAATATTCAACGAACAAAGTCACGGCTAAACACAGCTTATTTGCTGTGAAAATAACACTTTGGTAAAATTCAACACTATTGGTGCTTGTACAAAGGCAGAAAAGAATTAAGACCATATTATAGATAAAATGAGACATGCAGTAAGGGCAGATTGATTTTTTCCTTCTTCTCTTAACTGGTATGTTTTCTTTCAATAATTGGCTCTAACTTCAGATTTTGGTTTCATTATGAATGCTGTGGTTTAAGACTTTAATAATCCTATATAAATATTACGTACAAAATCATATTCTTAGTTTACATTTTGTATAACTGTTTACATCTGCATGCACTGCTGATTATTTAAATGTTCTCTGCTAAAATGAACACTTACAACAGTTTTCATAAAACCTCTTTTTGAAGCAAATGTTCTTTTCGTATTGTGCTTTACACATTATCATCATTTTAATTTATACTAAGGAAACTCACCTTTTAAAAGTCATTTTAAAAAAAAATCTAAATATTATTGATGTCAGCACACCCTTATCCTGCATATAAGAAAATGAAAAAAGGACCATGGGAAAAGATCAAGTACAGTGTACTGTATATGGCATGGATACTGTTAAGCTCTTTTCCCAGGCTCCTTAATTATACACTTTTTATAATTTTCTATGCAGCATAAGAACTGTAATTTCTTTTATATTGTAAAGCATGAATAGAAACACCATATTAAGATTGTAGACTGACTATGCAGGAAGAATACTATGTGTTTTTTTTTTTTTTATGATGCAAATACCTACCTCTGAAAAAATTAAAGAATTTTCCTGAGCTGGGAAGGGGCAATTTGGTATAATTTTTTCTCTGAAAACTCTGTTTTCTTAACAAGTATTCTTTTGGAAAGCGTGTTTCTGCAGCATGGTTCAGTTCTGCAATAAAAAATAAGAAATTAAATCATTAAAAATATAAGCATTTTTTATGATACACGTTTTCTTAGGGATGCTCCGATTAATCGGCCGCTGATCTAAATCGGCTGATTTTCACTAATAAAAACTCTATCGGTGATCAGTAAATTGGCCGATCACGAAACCCGATCTTTTTGCCGCTGCTTTTTCTAAGCTTTCCGGCAGTTTTTATTTATTTATTTTGCTGCAAACTTCCTGCAGTGTAAAAAAAGAGCAGTCAAGGCTTATTTTATTAGAGAGCTTAGCCTTTATGTTAAAGTGGAGTACTAAACTGAGAAAATGGAATCAGAGAAGTCGTCTGTGCTTTTAGACTTTAATGAATTCAGACCTTGTTTTAAGTGCAGCAGCTTACATTTTTAATTGGAAACAGAGACGATTTTGAAATTTCTGCTTAGTAAACAATAGGCATGTTCACTTAACAGCAAAATGTATCTTTTACTAATAAACCTGATAAGCATGTTAATCTTGTATCTTCTTGATAAACAACTTATGAACATTTGATACATTTGTGGCTTTTTTAAAGATTTGTACTGTGTTTATTATTTATTTGTGTGTCATATACACATACTGTATACACACAAATACAGTATACAGTATACATTTTAGTAAAAAAACAAGTACTACATAATTAAAATGGTAATCCATATTTTATAATTAAGCCTCAAGAATTACGAATGTCTAGTTGTTATACTGAAAAAAAAAAACTTACCTTTATACATTGTGGCAGACAGCCTGGGCCCAGGGAGAGTACATATTCAGGGTAATACCTCCCCCGGAACATGAGAGGGTGACTCCCCTGGCTTACAGCACAGCCATGGGTTTGAAGTTTAGAAGTTCAACCCTACTGGGGCCCATGGCCACTTCCAGGGGGCGCCTGGACAGTTTCTGAGCCTTGGGAAGTGCTGCCGGAAGAAGATCTGGAAGCACCTGGAGGACTTCCGGATGCCCTATAAAAGGGGCTGCCTCACTCCAGTCAAGGAGCCAGAGTTGGGAGGAAAAAGATGAAGCTTGCTGGGAGAAGAGCAGAGGCAACAGACTGAGAGAGACAGAAAAGAAAGGATTGTGATTGTGCTTGTGTACTGTGCTCTGTTAGTGAGGAGAGAGGGGAAAGTGCTGCGCCACTTAAAATAAAACGTGTGTACTGGACAATTTTTGTGTTTGCTTGTCTGTATCGGTTAGGGTGGCTGGTAGGCCCCCCTGCTGGTCCACAACATATAGTAAATGAATATTTTAACAGCAAAAAAGCTGGAGTGCAATTAATGATTAAAAATGATTAAAACCTATAACAAGTTTTTATTTACATTTAAGCAGAGTTTAATTGCCAATATTATTTAATTGATTACGTGAGAATTATATATACATACATATACATTGTATGTGTATATATATATATATATATATATATATATATATATATATATATATATACTAGTAGAATACCAGCTTCGCAGAGAGAAGTAGTGTGTTAAAGAAGTTATGAAAAAAAAAAGGAAACATTTTAATAATAACGTAACATGATTGTCAATGTAATTGGTTTGTCATTGATATGAGTGTTGTTCTCATATCTACTGTGTATATATATACTAGCAAAATACCCGCGCTTCGCAGCGGAGAAGTAGTGTGTTAAAGAAGCAATGAAAAGAAAAGGAAACATTTTGAAAATTACGTAACCTGATTGTCAATGTAATTGTTTTGTCACTGTTGTGAGTGATGAGTGTTGTTGTCATTTATATATATATATATATATATATATATATATACATATCTATACATACATATATATCTACATATATACACACACACAAATATACACACATATACATACATACACACACATATATACACACAAATACATATATATATATATATATATATATATACACATACATACACACACACATGGATTGCAGGTGCTCATCAGTGAGGCGACTCCTGTGTGCTGTTTTGTTAGTCTTTATCACTGAGAAGAGCTTCTCACACAGATATGTGCTACCAAACATGCACAAGGTTCGAGCCGCATGTAGACGGACTTTTTTTGTTCTTCAAAGTCACCAAAGCGCCGTGCAAACTCAGTGCGCAATAACTCTAGCTTTGCAATAACTTGCAGCATCATAAGGTAGACTTGATTAACGCGTAAGTGTTGGCAAGGCAGCTGAAGCGCTGCATTATGGGATCTGTAGTTTATTGTGTTACCAGCGCTTCATATACCCGGGCTTTAATAACAATAATACAGCATATAAAATGATCTCGCGGGCGGGATATAATTACACGCCGGGCGGATGTGGCCCGCCCCTTGAGTTTGACACATATGGACTAAATAGAACTTGAAAAGATATATTTTTCAAATGTGATCGCGCAATTCAGATACAGTTGACGCAAGACTACAGCCTGCATGCCTCAATGAGTCATCCTCCCCTCGCTCTTACTTTTTTACCGTTCATCTAATGAATACACTGAGTATGGCTTTACCAAAACAATCATTGATGGCGAATAAAGTATCCATTATTCGAGTATGTAGATCGGAAAATATATATACATATATATATACCCGCGTATCGCAGCGGAGAAGTAGTGTGTTAAAAAAGGTAGAAAAAGAAAAGGGAACATTTTAAAAATAACGTAACATGACTGTCAATATACAGTATTTGTTTTGTGAGTGTTACTGAGTGTTGCGGTCATCAAGGATTTGATTATCATTATTTCTTTCAATCAGGTTCGTATTTGTAGGATGTGTTGTGTTCAAGTTACATTCCGTGTTTGTCAATCGTTGTAAAGATGACAGGTTTCATTCATCGATTCGTTTCTTACTGCATCAATAAACAGCTCGTCTTCTTCTTTATCTGAGACCTGACACACTGCATGCACAGGGTTTTTTTACACTGTCTTCCTTTAGCGGGACATTGTCTTTTTCCACTGTGTGCTTTGTTTCCACAGTAGCTGCATTTATGAATATGCTTATCAGACGCTTCATATTTTTTGCTGCCTTTTCAATTGTGTAATTGGTTTTGTTCAGCTCTTTGGAACTGTTGCTTTTATCTGTGCACTGCGTCAGTTCACGTGAGCCACTCGGTGTACTTGCATCGAAGGTTCCCAGCTGTGCTGGTGCCATCTCTGCTATGTCCATAGCTTTATTTAATGTTACCTTAGTCCTGGCACTTAAAACTTTCTCTCGCAGTTTCGCTGAGTTTGTGTCAAACACCACCCTGACCATCTCATCTTCCTCTCCATAAGCACAGTCCTTCACCCGTGAATATTTACCCGTGGCAGTTTGCTATTGGATTGCCGCTGACGGACAGCCTTATATGGGCAGGCACTAAATTACAAACGCCAGCGGCAGCCTGTCTATGAACTTAATTAAAACTTTAGGTTTACACCTTGCTTTGTTTCCGAAGTAGCAGAACTCATGAATATGGTTGTATATGTCACTCGCTCGCTTCTTATTGTTTAGCTGCCTTCTCAATTATATAATGCATGTTTTCTTGAGCGCTTTTTTGAGGTCTTCCTGGTTTTCTATGTACTGCGTGATTACGTGGGAGGCGTGATGATGTCACACGAAACTCCGCCCCCACGGCGTTGAAGCTCATCTCCATTACAGTAAATGGAGAAAAACTGTTTCCAGTTATGACCATTACGCGTAGAATTTCGATATAAAACCTGCCCAACTTTTGTAAGGAAGCTGTAAGGAAAGAACCTGCCAAATTTCAGCCTTCCACCCACACGGGAAGTTGGAGAATTAGTGATGAGTCAGTGAGTGAGTGAGGGCTTTGCCTTTATATATATTGCTCAAAAGAATTAAAGGAACACTTTTTAATCAGAGTATAGCATAAAGTCAATGAAACTTCTGTGATATTAATCTGGTCAGTTAAGTAGCAGAGGGGGTTGTTAATCAGTTTCAGCTGCTGTGGTGTTAATGAAATTAACAACAGATGCACTAGAGGGGCAACAATGAGATGACCCCCAAAACAGGAATGGTTTAACAGGTGGAGGTCACTGACATTTATCTCTCCTCATCTTTTCTGACTATTTCTTCGCTAGTTTTGCATTTGGCTACAGTCAGTGTCACTACTGGTAGCATGAGGTGATACCTGGACCCTACAGAGGTTGCACAGGTAGTCCAACTTCTCCAGGATGGCACATCAATACGTGTCATTGCCAGAAGGTTTGCTGTATCTCCCTGCACAGTCTCAAGGGCATGGAGGAGATTCTAGGAGACAAGCAGTTACTCTAGGAGAGCTGGAGAGGGCCATAGAAGGTCCATAACCCATCAGCAGGACCAGTATCTGCTCCTTTGGGCAAGGAGGAACAGGATGAGCACTGCCAGAGCCCTACAAAATGACCTCCAGCAGGCCACTGGTGTGAATGTCTCTGACCAAACAAACAGAAAGACTTCATGAGGGTGACCCAAGGGCCCCATGTCCGCTAATGGGCCCTGAGCTCGCTGCCCAGCAGCATGCAGCTCGATTGGCATTCGCCATAGAATACCAGAATTGGCAGATGCACCACTGGTGCCCTGTGCTTTTTACAGATGAGAGCAGGTTCACCCTGAGCACGTGATAGAAGTGAAAGGGTCTGGAGAAGCCATGGAGAACATTATGCTGCCTGTAACATCATTCAGCATGAGCAGTTTGGTGGTGGGTTAATGATTGTCTGGGGAGGCATATCCATGGAGGGTCACACAGACCGCTACAGGCTACTTGACAAAGGCACCTTGGCTGCCATTAGGTATCAGGATGAAATCCTTGGACCCATTGTCAGACCCTATGCTGGCACAGTGGCTCCTGGTGCACGACAATTCCTGGCCTCATGTGGTGAGAGTATGCAGGCAGTTCCTGGAGGATGAAGGAATTGATACCATTGACTGGCCACCACACTTTCCTGACCTAAATCCAATAGAAAACCTCTGGGACATTATGTTTTGGTCCATCCAATGCCACCAGGTTGCACCTCAGACTGTCCAGGAGCTCAGTGATGCCCTGATCCAGATCTGGGAGGAGATCCCCCACAACACCATCTGTCATCTCATTAGAAGCATGCACCGATGTTGTCAGGCATGTATACAAGAACACAGGGGCCATACAAAGTGCTGCGTACAATTTTGAGTTGCTGCAATTAAATTTTGGCAAAATGGACTAGCCTGCCACATCATTTTTCACTCTGATTTTTGGGGCATCTTTGAATTCAGGGCTCTGTAGGTTGATCATTTTCATTTCCATCAAGCGATGTGGCATTCTTTCGTTCCTAACACATTACCCAGTCTATATCAGTATAGATATCCAGGAGGATTTCTTTTCCCATTGAGATCTGATGTGTTTTCAAAGTGTTCCTTTAATTTTTTGAGCAGTTTATATATATATATATATATATATATTTATATATATATATTGTGAAGGACAGCCGGGTCCCATGCCCGGCAGGGACGCCCCTGCTACTTATGTTCCGGGGGAGCCGCCATGGGCAGTCCAATACCTCTCCCCCGGGACGCTTGTTGGCAGCCTCCCTGGCTGACAGTGGCTCCCAGCCGCCCGCAGGACTCCATGGGAGATGGAGTCCTCCACAGCTTGGTTGGGGCCTGGCGTGGCCGCACCCGGAAGTGAAATTAGGACCACGTGGTTAATCACCTGGAACGCTTCCGGGTGGGCTATAAAAGGGCCCAGCCACCACCACTCGGGGAGTCAGAGTCGGGAGAAAGGAGACGAAGCTTGTCTGGGAGGAGTGGTGGAGCGAGGTGGAGAATTGTGGTTTGTTTTGTGCTTTGGGACTGTGTTTGGGCTGTGTGGCACGGGGAAGACGTGTCACACAGCTGAAGAAAAAATAAAGCCTGTGTGTTTTTGTACACGTGCCTCTGCGTGGTCTGTGCCGGGTCGAACATTATATAGCACCTTTTACAATATCTATATCTATATAGCAAAATACCCACGATTGGCAGCGGAGAAGTAAAAAGAAAAGGAAACATTTTAATAATAACGTAACATGACTGATAATGTACAAACCGGATTCCAAAAAAGTTGGGACACTAAACAAATTGTGAATAAAAACTAAATGCAATGATGTGGAGATGGCAAATGTTAATATTTTATTTGTAATAGAACGTAGATGACAGATCAATAGTTTAATCCGAGTAAATGTATCATTTTAAAGGAAAAATATGTTGATTCAAAATTTCACGGTGTCAACAAATCCCAAAAAAATTGGGACAAGTAGCAATAAGAGGCTGGAAAAGGTAAATTTGAGCATAACGAAGAGCTGGAAGACCAATAAACACTAATTAGGTCAATTGGCAACATGATTGGGTATAAAAAGAGCTTTTCAGAGTGGCAGTGTCTCTCAGAAGTTAAGATGGGTAGAGGATCACCAATTCCCACAATGTTGCGCAGAAAGATAGTGGAGCAATATCAGAAAGGTGTTACCCAGCGAAAAATTGCAAAGACTTTGCATCTATCATCATCAACTGTGCATAACATCATCAGAAGATTCAGAGAATCTGGAACAATCTCTGTGCGTAAGGGTCAAGGCCATAAAACCATACTGGATGCCCGTGATCTCCGGGCCCTTAAACAACACTGCACCACAAACAGGAATGCTACTGTAAAGGAAATCACAGAATGGGCTCAGGAATACTTCCAGAAACCATTGTCAGTGAACACAATCCACCGTGCCATCCGCCGTTGCCAGCTGAAACTCTACAGTGCAAAGAAGAAGCCATTTCTAAGCAAGATCCACAAGCTCAGGCGTTGTCACTGGGCCAGGGATCATTTAAAATGGAGTGTGGCAAAATGGAAGACTGTTCTGTGGTCAGATGAGTCACGATTCAAAGTTCTTTTTTGAAATCTGGGACGCCATGTCATCCGGACCAAAGAAGACAAGAACAACCCAAGTTGTTATCAACGCTCAGTTCAGAAGCCTGCATCTCTGATGGTATGGGGTTGCATGAGTGCGTGTGGCATGGGCAGCTTGCATGTCTGGAAAGGCACCATCAATGCAGAAAAATATATTCAGGTTCTAGAACAACATATGCTCCCATCCAGATGTCATCTCTTTCAGGGAAGACCCTGCATTTTTCAACAATATAATGCCAGACCACATTCTGCATCAATCACAACATCATGGCTGTGTAGGAGAAGGATCCAGGTACTGAAATGGCCAGTCTGCAGTCCAGATCTTTCACCTATAGAGAACATTTCGCACATCATAAAGAGGAAGGTCCAGACCAGCTCATCCCCAGACATCTGTTGAGTGTTGTAAGAAGAAGGGTAGATGCCACACAGTGGTGAAAATGGCCTCGTCCCAACTTTTTTGGGATTTGTTGACACCATGAAATTCTGAATCAACATATTTTTCCCTTAAAATGATACATTTTCTCAGTTTAAACTTTTGTTCCGTGATTTATGTTCTATTCTGAATAAAATATTAGAAGTTGGCACCTCCACATCATTGCATTCAGTTTTTATTCACAATTTGTATAGTGTCCCAACTTTTTTGGAATCCGGTTTGTAATTGTTTTGTCATTGTCATGAGTGTTGCTGGCATATATATATATATATATATATATACAGTATATATATATATATATATATACTAGCAAAATACCACTTCAGGAGAAGTAGTGTGTTAAAGAAGCAATGAAAAGAAAAGGAAACATTTTGAAAATAACGTAACATGATTGTCAATGTAATTGTTTTGTCACTGTTGTGAGTGATGAGTGTTGTTGTCATATATATATATATTTACACACACATACATAAACATATATATATATATACATATCTATACATATACACATATATATATATACATATATATATCTACATATATACACATACATATACACACACACATAAATACATACACACATACATACATACACACACATATATACACACAAATACATATATATATACATACATACACACACATATATAAACATATATATACATATACATACATATCTACATATATACACACACAGCTATTTCAGATCAGTGCAATACGCTGCTTGTTAAAACGGATAACTCCGCTCTTACGCAAGTCTGCGTGGATATTATGAACTATCGATTTGTTCAAGTTCTATTTAAATTTTAAATAGAAGGAATTTTTATTTAGTCGACAGAAATATCTTTGGTAGGAATGGTAAAAACAGACAGGAATATTATTCGTGAATAAATCAACTCAAACCTTAAACAACTTATAATATTTTGCTCTCCATAAAAATTTATCCTGTCTAAATTATACAAGTTAGAAATAAAGTAAACGTTAAAAGAACAAACATTCACATTTCTTTACTCTTATGTAATTTTATATAAAAAATAAACTTAGATTTTAAATATCCCAAAAGATTTTGCTCTCCATAAAAATATATCCTGTCAAAATGATACAAATTCAAATATGAACATGCTGCATAACAAAACCTAGAAATATAAATAAAATGTGTTCTTTTCAGCAATAACAAATCAAATCATTCAGTTGTCTTTGCTCATATGTCATTTTAGAGCTGGACGCCTGGCATCTTTTTTTGGCCACAGGTTCGCTTCTGTTTGGTGTGAGGTTCTGTGTTGTGGAGATTCTCAGGATGGATTGCAGGTGCTCATCAGTGAGGCGACTCCTGTGTGCTGTTTTGTTAGTCTTTATCACTGAGAAGAGCTTCTCACACAGATATGTGCTACCAAACATGCACAAGGTTGGAGCCGCTTGTAGACGGACTTTTTGTTCTTCAAAGTCACCAAAGCGCCGTGCAAACTCAGTGCGCTCAGTTTATCAGCAAAGTGCGATTTGGGAACACCGTAGTGACGACTTGGTTTAACATTACTTGGCAACAGGGAAAGTGAGGCAAGGTGCACTGGTGCATTTGTGTCTCCCATAAAAGCAGCTTCACTTGAAATCACTTTGTGATTGTGCACGGGTTAAAACGTCCGCTGAAGTGTCAGATTCTTATTTAATTATGCTGCTTTCTGTATCTTCTGCATTGCATTCAGGTTAACCTGATGTTTTGTCTCATAGTGCCGTCTTAGATTAAATTCTGTAATTACAGCCACATTAGCTCCACAAATGAGACACACGGGTTCAGTAAACATATACTCAGCCTCCCATCGGTTTTTAAAGGCTCTATTTTCAGAATCAACTTTTCTCTTCAGCATCGTGTGAGCTAGCTTCGCAATAACTTGATTAACTCGGTAAGTGTTTATTGAAAGGCAGCTGAAGCGCTGCATTATGGGATCTGTAGTTTATTGTGTTACCAGCGCTTCATATACCCGGCTTTAATAACAATAATACAGTATATAAAATGATCTCGGGCGGATATAATTACACGCCGGGCGGATGTGGCCCGCCCCTTGAGTTTGACACATATGGACTAAATAGAACTTGAAAAGATATATTTTTCAAATGTGATCGCGCAATTCAGATAGAGTTGACGCACTACAGCCTGCATGCCTCAATAAGTCATCCTTCCCTCGCTCTTACTTTTTACCGCTCATCTAATGAATACACTGAGTATGGCTTTACCAAAACAATCATTGATGGCTAATAAAGTATCCATTATTCGAGTATGTAGATCGGGTTATATATATATATATATATATATATATATATATATATAGCGCAGATCGCAGCGAGAAGTAGTGTGTTAAAAAGCTAGAAAAGAAAAGGGAACATTTTAAAAATAACGTAACATGACTGTCAATATACAGTATTTGTTTTGTGAGTGTTACTGAGTGTTGCTGTCATCAAGGATTTGATTATCATTATTTCTTTCAATCAGGTTCGTATTTGTAGGATGTGTTCAAGTTACATTCCGTGTTTGTCAATCGCTGTAAAGATGACAGGTTTCATTCATCGATTCGTTTCTTACTGCATCAATAAACAGCTCGTCTTCTTCTTTATCTGAGACCTGACACACTGCATGCACGGGTTTTTTTTACACTGTCTTCCTTTAGCGGGACATTGACTTTTTCCAACGTGTGCTTTGTTTTGGATTTATGAATATGCTTGTATGTATGAGACGCTTCATATTTTTGCTGCCTTTTCAATTGTGTAATTGGTTTTGTTCAGCTCTTTGGAACTGTTGCTTTTATCTGTGCACTCGCCAGTTCACGTGAGCCGCCGGTGTACATGCATCGAAGTTTCCCAGCTGTGCTGGTGCCATCTCGTGCTATGTCCATGGCTGTATTTTATGTTACCTTAGTCCTGGCACTTAAAACTTTCTCTCGCAGTTTGCTGAGTTTGTACCAAACACCACCCTGACCATCTCATCTTCCTCTGCATAAGCACAGTCCTTAACCCGTGAATATTTAGTGGGAGTTTGCTATTGGATTGCCGCTGACGGACGGCCTTATATGGGCAGGCACTAAATTACAAACGCCAGCGCAGCCTGTCTATGAACTTAATTTAAAGTGTAGGTTTACATCGTGCTTTGTTTCGAGTAGCAGAAGTCATGAATATGGTTGTATATGTCACTTTCGCCGCTTCTTATTGTTTCGCTGCCTTCTCAATTATATAATGCATGTTTTCTTCAGCGCTTTTTAGGTCTTCCTGGTTTTCTATGTACTGCGTGATTACGTGGGAGGCGTGATGATGTCACACGAAACTCCCCCCACGGCGTTGAAGCTCATCTCCATTACAGTAAATGGAGAAAACTGCTTCCAGTTATGACCATTACGCGTAGAATTTCGATATAAAACCTGCCCAACTTTTGTAAGGAAGCTGTAAGGAATGAACCTGCCAAATTTCAGCCTTCCACCCACACGGGAAGTTGGAGAATTAGTGATGAGTGAGTGAGTGAGTGAGGGCTTTGCCTTTTATATATATATATATATATATATATATATATATATATATATATATATATATATATATATATATATATACACATACATGTGTACATATATACACACACATATACTATGGGGTGGTAAACAGGCAAATACATTGATTTTGTGAATATATAAAGTCGGCGTCAGAATATATAAAGTCAAAACTTGAATATATAAAGTCACTGTCGGAATATATAAAGTGAAAACTTGAATGTATAAAGTCATCGCAGGAATATATAAAGTGAAAACTTGAATATATAAAGTCAGCGTCAGAATATATAAAGCGCTGACTTTATATATTTAAGTTTTGACTTTATATATTCAGCGCTTACTTTATATATTCAGAAATATTCCAACGCCGTCTTTATATACTCAGGTTTTGACTTTATATGTTTGGGAATGACTTTATATATTCAAGTTTTGACTTTATTTATTCTGACAGTGACTTTATATAATCAAGGTTTGACTTTATATATTCGGGAATGACTTTATATATAAAACTTTTGACTTTATATAGTTAAATTTAGTCATCATTGCATAACTTTTTCTTTACCATAGAAATTTAAAGACTAAATTCAACTTCCATTCCTAACAAAGATATTTCTGGCGACTAAATAGAACCTACTTATATCCAAATTCGAGCTATTGAGCCGCCTGCCTGCCTGAATAAGTCACCCTCGCCGCTTACTTTTTACCGTTCATTTAATCATGGCTAGTGGCGGAAAAATTATAAAATGGAAGGAGGATTACATCGAGTATGGCTTTACCAAAACAATTATTGATGGCGATTCATGAATATGGTTGTACATCACTCGCTCGCTTCTTGTTGTTTCGCTGCCTTCTCAATTATATAATGCATGTTTTCTTCAGCGCTTTTTGGAGCTCTTCCTGATTTTCTATGCACTGCGTTGACAGTCAGTTCACGTGATTACGTTGGAGGCGTGATGATGTCACACGAAACTCCGGCCCCCACGGCTTTCGCGCTCAACTCCATTACAGTAAATGGAGAAAAATAGCTTCCAGTTATGACCATTGCGTGTAGAATTTCGAAATTAAACCTGTCCAACTTTTGTAAGGAAGCTGTAAGGAATGAGCCTGCCAAATGTCAGCCTTCTACCTACACGGAAACTTGGGAGAATTAGTGATGAGTCAGTGAGTGAGTGCGTCAGTCAGTCAGTCAGTGAGGGCTTTGCCTTTTATTAGTATAGATATATACATATACAGTATATATACATAATATTTGTTTTTTTTTGTTAGAGAAACGGTGAAAAGTACTATTTTACTTAAGCCTTGTTTCACATAGGTACATTACAAAAAAAAATATGATAGAGCTTGTAATTTTGAAAAGGATTTTACTTTCTTTTATTATTGTATTATGGGTATACATGTGTACATATTTTATTAGTTAAAGTTCGTATTTTAAGGAAATTGTATTTATTTTAGTATTTTTATGATCACTGAACAATAAGCCTGCAGAATCTAATTTTGTTAATAAAAAATAAACAGTAAAAATAAACACCTGTGGTCTATAGTTTAATTATAAAAATACCAAAGGTAACACAAATATAAAGCTTCTATGCACCTGTTTATGCAGGAGCTTAATGTAAAACACTTTTTAAATGGACAAAGAAAAAGAAATTAGAATCATTACTGGAATCTGCCATATCAAGTAACATGAAATCGGTGATCAGTACTGCCCTTATAAAACATGATCGGAGCATCCCTACACTTTGTTTTCATTGATTTTTACAAGAAGTCTTACCAACCCACTACAATTATAACACAGTCAATAAAAAGTGAAACACTCTTTCTTGTCTGTGAACATTGTTGGACAAAATTACTTTTGCCCTGCACAAAGTAGATGTCTTAAAACGATATGCAAAATATATTATCTGTTATTATAAAATTTGTGGAGGCATAACCAGCAGAACAAGCCAATTCCAGATTCCTTCCCTCTGGTCTCCCGATGATGATGTCATCACATCCCATCTACCTCAGCGTTTCCTTTCCCAGCATTCCCCTTCCATTTCCGTCTCCACAGCATAAAATGTCCGCCGATCACTATTCTTACTGTCTGTATTGAGTTTTCATGACTGACCAGATAACAAAAAAGTACCGGTTCTTACAGTATACGGGGACGGATTCCCCAACTCTTAAAGATTGTGTTTGTGCTTTCTTTTACAGTGGCGTAGCCCGCTCGCTCAGCGGGCTTATTATGACCTTCCCAAGGAGGAAGCCGCTGATTATGACCTCTTGAAGGCCGAGATCTTTAAAAGCTATGGCGTGACCTCAGGACAGTAGGCAAGGGAGTTGCGGAATTGGCTTTTCGGCCCCGACAGCCCAGCAAGGGCCCAGGTGTTTGAGTTCTGGGGTAAGGCCAGACATTAACCAGGCGTGTAAAGTGGTGGGGGAAGGTGGCCTGTGAGGGCTTAGTAAATGTCATGCCAGATTATCTCGTCCAGCAGGTCCAACGGCATCCCTACAAGGACATGAACGGCCCTGTTGAGGTCTTGTGAACTGAGCCCGGGGGGGTTGGGTTTTTTCAGAAAGGTCTGTTCGTGGTGCCTGGCAGGGCCGTGTCACTCCCCCTGAACCCACCCATCGCACTGCGGAGGCTCCGGCAAAATCAAAGGAAAAAGGTCCCAACCTGCCCCGCTGTTTCAAGTGTGGCGAGCTGGGACACATTCTGACCATGTGTCCACTAAACACGGAGCTCATAGACTGCACCTGGCTGAAGGGGGAGAGGTATTGTGCATTGTCTAATCCCCTGTCAGTTCCTAATACGGGAGTGGTGATCGTGAATGGGCATTCAGTGTTGGCATTGTTTGATTCCGGAAGCAATATCTCCATTGTTGCATGCCGTTTTGTTTTACCGTGACAGTGGTTGGTTCAGAAAACAAGAGTAACCTGTGTACATGGGGAGACCAGAATGTATAGGTCCGCAAAATGTTTTATAACCTGGGAGGATGATCCTAAACAGCTGCTTGTTCTGCCCGAGCCCCCCTATCCGGTTATATTGGGATGTGACTGGTCGGAAACTAAAAGCGGTAAACTCGACCCCACTCCTAGGCATAACTTGGGTCTAATTACGGACAGGCAAGAGGCCATCCTATGGGAGCACCACACCGTGTTCTCTGGCAACTTCTGATGACACGGGCTCATGGGTGTGGGACTCCTTCGCTTCGGACCTCGACCCAGAACTAAACCCGGGTGAGGATCCACGGCAGGAAGCGCCACTCCTGGACCAACCCCAAGATCCCTTAACCAGCCTAGACTTTCAATTTCGGTCTACGCCGGATTCATTTAAAAGAGAACAGTGGAATGATGAGTCCCTGAAGTTTACCAGGAATGCCATTGTTTCCATCGACGGACAAAGACCGAGAACTCCCCCACCACAAGGACCCTACTTTGTACTAAAAAATGATCTGCTGTGTTGGGTAGCTGAACATAAGGTTAGGACGTTGCTGTTAGTACTGCAAACCTACCGGCGGGAGGTCTGCAAACTAGCACACGCCCACCTCCTGGGCGCCCATCTCGGAGCCGAGAAAACATTTCAAAGAGTTAAGCTCCGGTTTGTCATTCTTGCTCTGGATGTCAACTACATCAGATACCCAGGCAGGACCGTGCTCCTCTAGTTCCGATTCTCCTTATTGACATACCATACCCTTAGAGAGGATCGGCATCAATCTTGTAGCCCCTTAGAACCCTCAACGAAAGGCCATAAGTACATCTTAGTTATGGTCGATTATGCTACCCGATTCCCAGAGGCCGTTCCCCTGCTAACAGCTAATACAAAGAACATTGCACAGGAACTTGTAGGGCTCTTTTCCCGAGTAGGTATACCTAAGAAAGTCCTTACGGACCAAGGTACACCTTTTACATCGGATACGTTCAGGGAGGTTGCCAAGTTACTCCATATTAAGCATCTTAAGATGTCTGTTTATCACTCGCAGACGGATGGGTTAATTGAAAGGATTAACCAAACCCTAAAACAGATGCTTTGCAAAGTAGTCAGCAAGGACAGTAGGAACTGGGACCAGCTCCTACTGCTGTAATTTTTGTTTACCGGGAGGTTCTGCAAGCCTCCACAGGGTTTTCCCCTTTTGAATTATTGTACGGGTGACAACCCCGGGGTATATTGGACATCCTAAAAGAAGGGTGGGAAGGAGAGACCCTTCCCTCCACCAACATCTTAAGAGTATATTGCGCAGTTACGAGATAGATTGGCAAAAATCTGACCTCTGCTAAAGGAACACGTGTCAAAAACTCAATAAGTGCAGGCGCGGAATTACAATAGAAACACCTCCCTATGGGAGTTTCAGCTGGGAGACTGTGTTATGGTGCTCGTGCCCACTTCCCACTCTAAACTCTTGGCTCATTGGCAGGGCCCGTATGAGGTTAAAGAGAGAAAAGGGCTTGTCGACTATTTGGTGAACCAGCCAAACTGCCGACTGACCGAGCGGCTATACCACATCAACTTGTTAAAGCTGTGGAAGGACAGGGAAGAACTCCCTGACTCAAGTCCTGACCCACTCCCTATTCTCGAAAACATCTATCCTTAACCTCGGTCCCAATCTGAGGCCCCACCAACGACAGGAGCTGGAGTCTGCAATCTTGTCTGTCCCCGAAGTGGTTAGTGAAGCACCTGGCCGCACCTCACTGATTCAGCATAACATTGTGACGGACCCCAGGGTGACACCCTCCCAGAGGCAAAACGTGCGGAGGTGGAGTTAGAAGTCCAGCTTATGTTGAATAGGGACATTATTTAGGAAAGTCACAGTCTGTGGTCCAGTCCCATCGTCCTTGTGTCTAAGCCCGATGGGTCATGGAGATTTTGCAATGACTTTCGGTGCCTCAACCAAGTCTCCAAATTTGACGTATATCCCATGCCCCGAGTAGACGAGCTCCTTAAGCGATTGGGGAATGTGCGTTACCTGACTACTCTTGACATGACTAAGGGATACTGACAAATTCCCTTAATGACATCCGCAAAAGAAAAAATGGCGTTTAGTTCCACTAGTGTGCACTGGCAGTATAAAGTCCTCCCATTTGGACTGCATGGGGTGCAAGGTGACCTTTCAGCGCCTGGTAGATAGAGTGCTAAAGCCCCATCTGTCTTATTGTGCCACCTATCTCGATGATGTTGTCATCTTTTCTGATACCTCGGACGAACATGTACTGCAGGTTCACACCATCCTCCTGACACTAGCGAAAGCCGGGCTGCGTATTAACCCCAAGAAATGCTTCTACGGGTTAAACGAGGCCAAATATTTGGGCTACCGGGTAGGAGGCGGGCTGGTTAAGCCGCAGTGCTCAAAATTTTAAGCCACCCCGTCCAATAACCAAGCGGTAAGTACAGGCTTTCCTAGGTCTAGCGAGTCAGTACCGCCGGTTTGTGCCTCGTTTTTCCGAGACAGCCACGCTCTTGACAAATCTGGTGAAGAAAAGGGCCCCTTTCAATGTGGTGTGGAACAAATTGATGGAACGGGCATTCTGTGACTTAAAGATGGCCTTTACAATGGCACCTATTTTGAAGGCTCCCGATTTTGCTTTCCCTTTTATTCTCCAGACCAATGCTTCGGACACAGGTTTGGGTGCCATGCTGAGCCAAAGCATCGATGGAGTCGAACACCCCGTGATGTCCCTGGGCCGGAAACTGTTGGACTAGGAGACAAGGTATGCGGCGGTAGAATGGGAGGCACTTACAATAAAGTGGGCGGTGACCCAACTGCGGTACTACCTGTTGGGTCGTGAGTTCACCCTCGTGATGGACCATGCTTCCCTCCAGTGGATGGCTGAGTCGAATCCCAGGGTTACCAGGTGGTTTTTGGAATTGCAGCCATATAGGTTCATGGTTGTTTATTGTCAGGGTGTCCTCCAGGCTAACACTGATGCTCTCTCTCGTGTTTACGACCTCTCAGTTCAGGTTGCCCGACCCGATGGGTCTGGGCTGAGGGGGGGTCGTGTCACACACAAGCGTTTAGGGAGCAGCTTAAAGATCCAACGAGCAGCGCAAAATCGCACGCCAGGGAACAACAGGTGTACTAACTGCTCTCTCTTTGTTCCGACAGGAAAGATGAGAAAACGCCACCTTGAATTGGCGTAGCCAGCAGAACAAGCCATTTCCGGGTTCCTTCCTTCCCTCTGGTCCCCCGATGATGACGTCACCACATCCCATTTACCTATGTGTATATTATGTATGTGTGTGCATGTGTGTATATATTGTCACGCACGAGTGCTTGGGGAACAGTGGATCGACCTGGGTTGTTATGGAAAACGTGACGCGAGGGGTCTACGACGGGGTACTTACCTCTCTTTCTTTCCTTCTTCAGAAAGCCCGAGGCCTCAGAGACATAAACGAACGCCATGACGGCTATAGGAAGCACGCACTTCGGTCTATTTAATCCCTCCGATGACCCCTTGATGACATCAGTTCCCAGAATCCATCACGAATACCCAGCATCCTTCACATCAATCTCCGGTCCGCTCTCATAAAAAGCCCGTCTGTTTCTCCCCTCATTTGTCTTTTTTGCTTTCTATGTTTTGTAAAGCGATTGACTGCTGGTTTTTTCCGTTACAGTATATGGGGCGGAAGACCCCAAAACTTACAACGTGTCTTGTCTTATGTTACAGTGGCGTAGTCGTTGGATGACGAGGGTCCGAACTATGGCAGAAGGACAGGATCTGAATGCGGTCCTCAACACTTTGGTCGCGGAGCTCCATGCCGTCAAGGTGGACCAGGCTGCAACCCAGGCGGAGCTCGCAGAAACGAAGAGGCGGCTGGCGGCTGCGGAAGCGGTAAGACCGGAGCCTTCCCGACCGGCACATCCTCCGTTACAGCCTCTTTCCAGGGAGGACGACATAGAGTCGTACCTCTCCATATTCGAGAGGACGGCATCCCGACAGCGGTGGCTGCGGGCGGAGTGGGCGTCCATTCTGGCCCCGTACCTAAAGGGGCCTGCGCAGCCAGCATATCATGACCTCCCTGAGGAGGTAGCCGCCCAATATGAACTCCTGAGGGCTGAAATCTATCAGCGGTACGGGGTAACCTCTGGCCAACAGGCACGCGCTTGGCGTCACTGGCGCCGACCCGCACTACCGGCTCGAGCCCAGGCCTTCGAGTACTGGGGGAAGCTCGGACGCTGGCTACGGCCAGATGAAAATCAAGCTCGCCAGGTGGTGGAGCAAGTAGCGTGTGAGGGTCTGATTTACGCGATGCCGGATTATCTCGCCCAACAGGTCCGGAGGCACCCGCTCGCTGATATGAACGGCCTTCTGGAGGTTCTCGAGAGACAGATGGCGGTGTCCCAACTCAGGAGATCTGAGAGCCCACTCACCGCGCCCCAGAGGCTCCGGTCAAGCCGAAGGAACGAAGGCTCGCGCTGCCGTGCTGTTTCAAGTGCGGTGAGCCGGGACATCTATTGCCGGCTTGCCAGCTCAACCAGGAGCCGATGGATTGCAGCTGGGCGAAGGAAGAGAGGTACTGTGCACTGTCTAACCCCCTTGCGGTCACAAATACGGGAGTGGTGTTGTTGAACGGGCACTTGGTGGTGGCAATGTTCGATACCGGGAGTAACATAACCATTGTTATGTTCCAAAGGGGATTAGCAGAGAAGGACTGGAACAGAAAATCTCATTATATGCAGATGACATGGTACTGTATATATCGGACCCAGAAAATTCTGTGCCTGCAGTCTTAGCAGCACTCACAGAATTTCAAAAGCTCTCTGGTCTCAGAATTAATCTGAATAAAAGTGTACTCTTTCCGGTGAATTCGCAAGCATATAATATTAGATTAGACACCCTTCCTTTTATCATTGCAGAACAGTTTAAATACCTCGGGGTAAACATCACAAGTAAACATAAAGCTCTTTATCAAAAAATTTCGTCGTCTGTATGGAAAAAATTAAACAAGACTTGCATAGATGGTCAACCCTTCATCTCACACTAGCTGGAAGAATTAACACTGTTAAGATGAATATTCTTCCTAAGCTCCTTTTTTTATTTCAAAACATACCAATATACATTAATAAATCGTTCTTTAAGCAATTAGATTCAACAATAACCTCATTTATTTGGAATTCTAAACATCCACGCATCAAAAGAGCGACCCTACAAAGACAAAAGGCAGAAGGCGGCATGGCTCTACCTAACTTCCAGTTTTATTACTGGGCGGCAAATATACAGTCGATGAGAACCTGGACACAAATAGAAGAACATACACAGGCATGGACCGCAATAGAAGTAAAATCCTGCAGTACTTCTTTGTATTCCTTGCTTTGTGCTCCAATAAACACACGTTATCGGCAATACACTAATAACCCAATTGTGCTCCACTCACTTAGAATCTGGAACCAATGTAGAAAGCATTTTAAGACGGAGAAGCTTCTTTCTGTGGCACCCCTGCAAAAGAACCACCTCTTTCAACCCTCACAAACATATGCAGTTTTAATATCTGGAAAAATTTGGAATTAACTTGCTTAGAGACCTTTATATAGACAACGTCTTTGCATCCTATGAACAATTACGTTCCAAATTTAACATTCCAGCTACAAATTTCTTTCACTATCTTCAAATCAGGAACTTTGTTAAACAGAACCTTCCAGATTTTCCTCATCTTGCACCCTCATCCACGCTGGAAAAATTATTGCTCAATTTCAAGGAGTTAGACTCCATCTCTACAATATATAAAATCCTTTTACAATCCCTTCCTTTCAAAGATCCAAGAGGACACTGGGAAAATGATCTCTCAATTAATATATCAGAAAAGGAGTGGAAAGTAGCAATGCAGAGAATTCACTCAAGCTCCATATGCGCAAAGCATACAATTATACAACTCAAAATTATATATCGAGCACATCTGTCTCGACTAAAACTCTCCAAAATGTTTCCAGGACATGATCCAACCTGCGAACGTTGCAACCAAGCCCCAGCCTCACTAGGTCACATGTTCTGGGCCTGCTCCAAATTAACATTATTCTGGACAAAAATTTTTAATTACCTCTCAGACAGTCTTGGACTCACAATCCCTCCTAACCCATTAACAGCTGTGTTTGGGGTTCTTCCAGAGGGTCTTAAAGTGGAGAAAGACAAACAAACTGTGATTGCATTCACTACACTGTTGGCACGCAGACTTATTCTGATAAACTGGAAGAACCCAAACTCTCCTCTTTTAAGTCAGTGGGAAACTGATGTGTTATATTATTTAAAATTGGAAAAAATCAAATACTCAGTTAGAGGATCTGTGCAGACTTTTTCAAAACATGGCAGGATCTAATCAGTAATATTTTGAAATGATTTCATAAAGCACATAGAATTTGTTGATTTAGGTATTTTTAAAAGCCTTAAATTTTACACCGTTTGGCTTGCTCTCTCTCTCAAGGGTGGGGATCGATCTGTTCTTAGCATAATTCTTTTTTTTTTTTTTTTGTTAAAACTTGATTGCTATGTATTGATTGTAATAAAATTAATAAATAAATAAATAAAAAAAAAAAAAAACATAACCATTGTTGCTCGCCGCTATGTCCTACCGCGACAGTGGCTCCCTCACCGTATGGGAGTAAAATGTGTGCATGGGAAGACCAAAACTTATCGGTCTGCGAGATGCTTCATAACTTGGGAAGGGGCTCTGAAACAGCTGGTGGTCGCTGTAATGCCGGAACCGCCCTTTCCGGTCATCTTGGGACGTGACTGGTCGAATATTAAAAGCGGTAGGACCGTCACCACTCCTCTACCGAGACTAGGTCTGCTCATGGAGGGTCAGGGGCCCCTCCCTGCTGTTCCCACGCCGTGCACTTCGGCAACTATTGATGACGTAAACGGGTCGGGGGAGTCCTCTTCGGGGGAGGACCTCAACCCGGAAGGCGTCCCAAGAGCCGCTCCGGAGCTGGCAAACGCTCCCGCGGCCCCAGTTACAGACATACTTGCCGGCTTGGACACCCAATACCAGTCCACGCCAGCTTCCTTTAAACGTGAACAATGGAATGATGAATCCTTGAGGTTTGCCAGGAATGCTATCGTCTCCGGTGACGACATATCGTCCATGGCATCCACACCACACGGCCCTACTTTGTACTCGAAAATAATCTGCTTTATCGGGTTGCCGAACACGAAGGCGAGGTGCGGAATTTGTTGCTAGTGCCACGAACCTACCGGCGGGAGGTTTGTGAGCTAGCTCACGCCCATCTCCTAGGTGCCCACCTGGGAACCGAAAAAACGCTGGAAAGAATAAAGCTCCGGTTTTATTGGCCCGGGATCAATGAGGAGGTCCGCCGTTTCTGTCAGTTACGCCAGATTCCCCGCAGGGACCGTGCTCCGCTGATCCCGATCCCCCTGATAGATATCCCTTTTGAGCAGATCGGTATCGATCTAGTTGGCCCCTTGGTGCCTTCCGTGCGTGGTCACAAGTATATTTTGGTAATGGTTGACTACGCAACCCGATATCCCGAAGCAGTTCCCCTGCGCTCTGCTAATACTAAAAACATCACTCGGAAATTAGTAGCCTTGTTTTCCCGCGTGGGCATACCCAAACAAGTCCTCACAGACCAGGGTACGCCCTTTACATCGGATACGTTCAGGGAGGTAGCCAAACTACTCCAGATTAAGCATCTCAAGACATCCGTCTATCATCCCCAGACGGATGGACTAGTTGAGCGCTTCAATCAAACACTGAAGCAGATGCTCCGCAAGGTGGTCAGCGCGGACGGTAGGAACTGGGACCAACTTTTACCCGTCGTGCTGTTTGCCTATAGGGAAGGTTCCACAAGCCTCCACAGGGTTTTCCCCCTTTGAGTTGTTAAATGGGCGACAGCCCCGGGGTCTATTGGACGTACTTAAAGAAGGTCGGGAAGGGGAGGCGCTTCCCTCCACTAATCTCCTGGAATATATCGCGCAGTTACGCGATAGATTGACTAAAATCCGGCCCCTGCTTAAGGATCACATGTCTAGGGCTCAAGCAGCGCAGGTCCGGAACTACAACCGAAACACTTCTTTGCGTGAGTTTCAGCCTGGAGACCGTGAGATGGTGCTCGTGCCCACCTCCCACTCGAAACTTCTGGCTCATTGGCTAGGGCCATACGAAGTGAAAGAGAGAAAAGGACTCGTGGACTATTTGGTAAGCCAGCCAAATCGTCGACCGAGTGAGAGAGTGTATCATATCAACCTTCTGAAGCCGTGGCGAGACAGAGAGGATGCTCCGTCTCCCGGCCCCGCTCTCTCTCTTTACTCAGAAAAGACACCGCTTCACTTCGGTTCTAATCTGTCCCCTTCCCAACGGCAGGAGCTCGAGAGAGCCATCCTGTCTGTCCCGGAGGTGGTCAGCGAGACACCAGGCCGGACCCTGCTATTTGAGCACGACATTGTCAAAGACCCGGGGGTGGTTGTCCTGGAGCGACCCTACCGTCTCCCAGAGGCAAAACGCGCTGAGGTGGAGCTAGAGGTCCAAAAGATGCTCAAGTTCTTCAAATCATTGAGGAAAGCCACAGCCCCTGGTCAAGTCCTATCGTCCTCGTATCCAAACCGGACGGGTCGTGGCGGTTCTGCAACCACTTCAGAAGTCTCAATCAGGTCTCGAAGTTTGATGCGTACTTATACCCGGGTGGATGAACTCTTAGAGAAGCTGGGGACGGCCCGCTATCTGACAACTCTTGATATGACGAAGGGGTATTGGCAAATTCCCTTAACGGCATCCGCCAGAGAAAAAACTGCTTTTAGCACCCCTAGCGGTCACTAGCACTACAAGGTACTCCCATTTGGGCTGCACGGGGCGCCTGCGACCTTTCAACGTCTGGTGGATAAAGTGCTGCGGCCCCACCAGTCCTACTGTGCTGCATACCTGGATGACGTTGTTATCTATTCCAGCACGTGGGAGGAACATGTTGTGCAGGTCTATACAGTACTCCTGACGCTAGCGAGAGCTGGGCTTCGCATCAACCCGCACAAATGCTACTTTGGGATGAGCGAAGCCCGTTATTTAGGCTACCTGGTGGGTGGAGGGCTGGTGAGACAACAGTGTACCAAAATAAAAGACATCTTGGAATGGCCCCGACCGATGGACAAGAAACAGGTGCAGGCCTTCCTGGGGCTAGCGGGATACTACCGCCGGTTTGTACCTCGCTTCTCCGAGAGAGCAGCACCCTTGATGAACTTAACAAAGAAGGGAGCCCCTTTACATGTGGTGTGGACCAAGGATACGGAGCGGGCGTTCAGTGACTTGAAACGGGCCCTTACTTCGGCACCTATATTAAGGACACCTAACTTCTCGCTTCCTTTTATTCTCCAGACCGATGCTTCGGACACAGGCCTCGGTGCAGTGCTGAGCCAAAGCGTCCATGATGTCGAACACCCTGTGATTTACCTGAGCCGAAAACTGTTGGACCGGGAGACAAGGTATGCGGCGGTGGAGCGGAAGGCCCTGGCCATTAAATGGGCGGTGACGCACCTGCAGTACTACCTGCTGGGTCGGGAATTTACTCTCGTGACGGACCATGCCGCCCTCCAGTGGATGGCTCTTCACCGGGACTCGAATCCCCGGGTCACCAGGTGGTTCTTGGATCTGCAGCCCTTTAAGTTCACCGTCGTTTATCGCCGGGGCACCCTGCAGGCCAACGCTGATGCACTCTCTCACGATGGGCCTGGGCTAACGGGGGGGGTCCTGTCACGCACGAGTGCTTGGGGAACAGCGGATCGACCCGGGTTGTTACGGAAAACGTGCCGCGAGGGGTCTACGACGGGGTACTAACCTCTCTTTCTTTCCTTTTTCAGAAAGCCCGAGGTCTCAGAGACATAAACGAACGCCATGACGGCTATAGGAAGCACGCACTTCCGGGTCTATTTAATCCCTCCGATGACCCCTTGATGACATCAGTTCCCAGAATCCATCACGAATACCCAGCATCCTTCACATCAATCTCCGGTCCGCTCTCATAAAATGCCCGTCCGTTTCTCCTCTCATTTGTCTTTTTTGCTTTCTATGTTTTGTAAAGCGATTGACTGCTAGTTTTTTCCGTTACAGTATACGGGGCGGAAGACCCCAAAACTTACAACGTGTCTTATGTTACAATACATATATATATATATATATATATATAATTTTAATATAATGTGACGTATGTGTCACAAACTTGCATGAGGGAGGAGGCGGTGAGTCCAGGTTCCCAAAACAATCAGCTTTATTGTTGTGAAGGAACATTCTGAAAGCATTTATTCAAACTGTCACTTAAACACACGCAGCATGCAAGCAGGGATGATGACATCATCCTGCAGTCACTCCCTTCTCAAACCAAAAGAACAGATAGATAGCCTTCTTGCACAAGAAAGTAGACAGAAAGTGAACACACAGCCAGGTCAGAAGCCAGTTTTAAATGTTCCCCACATCCAACAGTGGGTGACAGACATGTTATGTGAGAAGCCTGCAAACTTACAGTGACACTGGCAACAGACAACCAGTCACTGCCTGTGTTAACAGTATGCTGGTATGCAGCACAGTTTTGGGGTTGTTAAGGTCTCAAAAACCTCACTATATATGATCAGTACCATCCAAATAATCAGATTGCAATTCAGACCGACTGACTACTTCCTTGTTGGCAATAACCACCTGTTCTTTCTTAAAAATTGTAATTATGATGTAATCATTATCTTTGATCGTGCTTCTGTTATTCTGGAATTTATAAACTAGGTCCCACATAAACCCTTAATTTTAGGAGATAATGACATCATTAAATGTATCAATTCTCAGATTTATTTAACTAATGCAAATCCAGAGACATCAGAAGGAACACTTTGGGAGGCGTTGAAAGCACATCTGAGGAAACAAACTGTAACATTCATACCTGTTTAAAATAAACTGAAAACTAAACAGACATTAGAATGAGTTACAGAGATATCCAAAGTTGACAGAGAATATGCACACTTACAAGAACGTGAACAAGACCCCGAGATACTTGAACTCCTCCACTTGGGGCAGGATCTCGCTCCCAACCCTGAGAGGGCACTCCATCCTTTTCCAGGCTGAGGACCATGGTCTCAGATTTTGAGGTGCTGATTCCCATCCCAGCCGCTTCACACTCAGCTGTGAACCGATCCAGACAGAGTTGAAGATCACAGTCTGATGAAGCAAACAGGACAACATCATCTGCAAAAAGCAGTGACCCAATCCTGAGTCCACCAAACCGGACCCCCTCAAAGCCCTGGCTGCACCTAGAAATTCTGTCTATAAAAGTTATGAACAGATTCAGTGACAAAGGGCAGCCCTGGCGGAGTACAACTCTCATTGGAAACGGGTTCGAACTTACTGCCGGCAATACAGATCAAGCTCTGACACCGATCATACAGGGACCGAACAGCCCTTATCGGGGGTCCGGTACCCCCCACAGGATTCCCCGAGGGACACGGTCGAACACCTTTTCCAAGTCCACAAAACACATGTAGACTGGTTGGGCAAACTCCCAGGCACAGTTGCTGTTAAACTGGCAGGCCAAGAAAAATACAGGAGCGGCATATGTGCAGTATTGTGAGAATGGTTACAGACAACCCACAGATCACCTCCAAAGACCTGCAAGAACATCTTGCTGCAGATGGTGTATCTGTACATCATTCTACAATGCAGCGCAATGTGCACAAAAAACATCTCTATGGCAGGGTGATGAGAAAGAAGCCCTTTTTTGCATTCACGCCACAAACAGAGTTGTTTCTTGTATGCAAATGCTCATCTAGACAAGCCAGATTCATTTTGGAACAATGTACTTTGGACTGATGAGACAAAAATTGAGTTATTTGGTCATAAGAAAAAGCGTTTTGCATGGAGGAAGAAGAACACCGCATTCCAAGAAAAACACCTGCTACCTACTGTCAAATTTGGTGGGGGTTACATCATGCTGTGGGGCTATTGTGACTAGTTCAGGGACTGGGGCCCTTGTTAAAGTCGAGGGTCGGATGAATCCAACCCAATATAAACAAATTCTTCAGGAAAATGTTCAAGCATCATTCACAAAGTTGAAGTTACTCAGGGGTTGGAAATTCCAACAAGACAATGACCCAAAACACAGTTCAAAATCTACAAAGGCATTTATGCAGAGTTGGAGAAGTACAATGTTCTGGAATGGATGTCACATTCCCCTGACTTGAACATCATCGAAAATCTATGGGATGATTTGAAGCAGGCTGTCCATGCTTGGCAGCCATCAAATTTAACTGAACTGGAGAGATTTTGTATGAAAGAATGGTCAAAAATACCTCCATCCAGAATCCTGGCACTCATCAAAGGCTAGGAGGCGTCTAGAGGCGTTATATTTGCAAAAGGAGGCTCAACTAAGTATTGATGTAATATATCTGTTGGGGTGCCCAAATTTATGCACCTGTCTAATTTTGTTATGATGCATATTGCATATTATCTGTTAATCCAATAAACTTTGTCACTGCTGAAATACTACTGTTTCCATAAGGTATGTCATATATTAAAAGGAAGTTGCTACTCTGAGAGCTCAGCCAATAGTAAACAAAATTCCAAAGAATTAAGAGGGGTTCCCAAACTATTTCATATGACTACATATTATATATATATATGGTTACATGTGAATCCAGATCAAAAGAAGAGGAAATATAACTAAAGTTACATACAATTATGAGTCATAAATGAGGAAAGTAGCTTCAAGCCAGTACTGAAGGTTGAGTATACGTATGTTTTACAGGGTCAACAATTCTAAGTTCAGCCTTGTCCTGTATTAAATTTTAAATGAAGAATGAAGTTTATCAAACACTGGCAACTCTGTCTAAAACAGTTGCTTTCCACTGTTTATTAATATTACAAATACTAAAATGAAATGTTAGATACTTTTTTATTATTAATAATTGTAAAAAGTGTACTTTATTAAATATAATTTTCTCAGTATGTCAATTTCTAAAAATGATAGTATAAAAAATAAGTACACCAAAACTTTTAACACTGACAAACCAGACCTGAGAGTGAGACATAGACAGAGAGCAAGAGAGAGAGAGGCGCAGGGGGGAGGGTTGTACACCGTGCTCATGCAGGAAGAAGGGGGTTAGAAAGACAGTACTCTCCTGAGTTGCAAACTTTCACAGAAATCCATTGGTCTCCGTGCAGAGGGTGGAAGCAACAGGTATCCACTCTCTCTCTGAGTGAATGTGAGCTTTGAAATACTTCAATTTGCCAAGATGGGAGTGGAGTGTCACAGCAGGAGCACACTGAGATGGAGAGGTGGAAAAAAAAACAAAGCTGAGTCATGAGAGTTGCGTTCAGCTGCTGTGTGCCCTTTTTTGTTTGTTCCTTTGTGTACCACCGGACTGTTGTTTGTGTACCACACTGCTTTCGTGTATAACTAAATAGATAGTTGTTAGGAAAAATTTAAATTACCTCTATGTATATTTATTTAAAAACTGGGCAATTTAAAGACAATCTTTAAAATTAGAATTGGTATTTTTAATAATGTCAGCCTCACCAAAGCTGCAGCCTTCAGTTTGAAAATCACTGGCTTAGAACAGCAGGGGGTATCAATGTGATTAAGAAAAATAAATCAATTTACCTTTCAAAATTAATTGCATGTGTTAATGTGTTAACTGTGACAGTCCTGGTAAAAAAAGGTTCCAAAACTAACACTATAATACCTGAAGCCTACGAAAAAACTAATCCTGGGCCACCTTAAATTCCTTGGTACCACTCCATTAGTATCTTTTGTTTTGCAAATCAGCACAAGCAGCAAGCAGCTTGCTATCCCATCCCCCCACTGCTGCAGCTCAACTCGGGCGAAAAGTTCTCCCAGCTCTAGTGTGTTTATGTGTGTGTGAGGATATGCATGTCACAGACTGACTAGCAGGATGACTCATTACCTGCTGCTACATCCAAACGGTGCCATCTTTTGATTCTACGCCTGGTGCAGCTGCATTGTTCTTATGTGTGACTGGTTGGTTCTTTGCGGGGAGGGCTTCCATTCTCTTTCTCCGACGTAGGACACCAATCCTCATCTGAGTTGCCCAGAGCGGACTGGATGGTCTCTTGGTCTGGAATCCCTGCAGATTTTATTTTTTTTCTCCAGCCGTCAGGAGGTTTTTTTTGTTTTTTCTGTCCACCCTGGCCATCGGAGCTTACTTATTCTATGTTAATTAATGTTGACTTATTTTTATTTTTTATTGTGTCTTCTATTTTTCTATTCTTCATTTTGTAAAGCACTTTGAACTACATTTTTTTGTATGAAAATGTGCTATATAAATAAATGTTGTTGTTGTTATACCACGTCTTTATTTGGAAACAGCAGTGTCAGATCAGGGGAAGCATGAACATGATACAGAAAAAAAAAATGAAAAATTAAAAAAAAAACAAAAAAACGCTAACCTTTAAGAGCTAGTGTAAATTTATGGTACTTGTACAGACTCAAATCAAATGTATGTTTTAACTCAATAATAGTAGCAATAACAGCAGCTCACAACTCAAACCGGCAATTCTGGGAAGCGCCCAGAATCAAACCAGCAACCTCTTGATTATGAGTCGGCAGTTCTTACTGCTGAACCACCCAAGCGGTCATGTCAGCATCGTACCTTAACCCGATTTCTTTTTCTTCAGTTAAAGTGTTTAATATTTGGACTTCAGTCTTGACACATTATACACTTCATGTCAAAAAGTTTCTGCTTTAAGATATGTGTTTAACATTTCTTGCCTCACATTTCCTGTCATCCTACATTTACATAGATTGTTGTAGACATGGAACACACATGAACTGCATGTGTTCCAAATAACAATATATTATTTACCCTATAAAACTACAGGCACCTCAGCCCCAGATAAAAACACTCTTGAGCTGAGAATTTTGTGACTGACTTCAGCTCTGAAGGTGGGGGGATGGGATAGCAGGCTGCAGGCTACTTGTGCTGATCTACACATTTGCAAAACAAGATACTAATGGAAATGTGCAAAATAATTTAAGGTGACCCTGAGTTCTGAGTTTTTTCATAGGCTTCAGGGATTCTAGTGTTAATCAGTCTCTAACGGTCTGGTTATTAGAGGCAAGCATCTCTGAGCCTCTGTGCCACTGAGGCAAGCATCTCCGAGCCTGTGCTCTTTCTGGATGGATGAAGCAGTGCTTCTGCAACCACTGTCACCAGTGTTATTCCACTACTAATGCAAATGCTGTCACCACCATTAATCCACTGTCAAATCAGCAGAGTTAAACTGCCTAACCACCCAGCCCCAAGGGGACAAACATCTCCTCCACAATCAAATTCACTAATTTGTTTGGAAAATTGCACACACAGCTACACGATAATTGAACGTACATCATTCAGCATTTTTTAAAGCTATGCCACAAAACATAGCTGTTTTCATCACAAATTATGTGCTACATGCTGCTAGTATAAAATAAGTAGTTTTACCTGATATTAGGTACCACCTTAAGTAGCCCAGTCTTGACCTTTAAGTTGATATTGGCTCACTAAGACACTTGGGCCATGTTTTTAAACTGAGACATCTGTTATACTCTGTATTTTAAAACAACTACAAACTTTCAGGAAAGGGCACTGTCATTCTGTTCTTTTCCACATATTATTTAGCAACATTTCTCTATATATGCCTCTTTATTTATGACATGAGCAATATTTTTGCAAGATCTATTCTATCTAAAAGGTGGAGTACACATGAAATGAAATAATTGTTCTGCAAACTTGCTCACTGCCTAAACAGTTATGCAGGATTCACTAGCTACACATGACCTCTACAAATGCTGCTTCTGCAATGGCTTTGCCAGCTATGATTGTAAATTAAAAATATATGTTACAAATAGGTTTTAATTTGATTGAAATATAATTTGAAAAATACATGTCCAAGAATTGTCCCAGCTCTCTTAGACCTACAAAGGACTGGAAAGCATAACGGGTTGTACCAATAATAATGGGTGAAATGCAGGAATGCCAATGAACCCTGAAAAGGACGTTTAATAAGTCATTCCTAACATTACACAGTGTCCTTCACCAATCACATGTTCACAAGACACTTTCTGAAGCCACCATCTAAACCTTTAAATGATATTTCATTTTTAAAAGCACTCGAAATAAATAATCTGTTCAACTACTATAAATTTATATAAATGACATTGATGCAAGAAAGCAAAATGTTAAATCTTGTCTAGTTCTTACTGCCTGTAAAAATCCTTTGTTTGATTAACCTTCAGGGGAAAAAATCTTTAAAAATCTTATTCCTCATTCATTTACACTGCTCATGCTTAATGCACATTCAGATGAATTTTGGGAGGTCTTAAAAAAACCAAACACAGCATCGTAAGTGAAAGATGCATGTGAACCCCTATAGCTCTTCTAGTGCTGGTACTGAATCTTGAACTGAATAAGTTATATACTTTGGTTTATATTGTTCGGGATTTTGCTTTTCTGTCTCATGTCCTTAAGGATATACTTGAGCAGATGTAAATTTAGAAGATGCCCATGAAAAACAGAAGTTGAGTCAAAAGAAAATTAGTGATCACTTATATTCCACCAGAACTCATCTGATGGGTTTGACTTGCATTTATATCTGGTCAGTCATTTTTGTTTTAAGTGAAAAATAGGTAGCACAGTTCTGAAAAATGACAGTCTCTTTCATTAGATGACACAACAGTAAATTGCAGCTATCTTCTGCTGCCCTGTTAAACTTCATCACACAATTACTAGCTGATTGAATACACAGTTCGCTCTTGGTTAAGCTCAAAGACCCAAAATGCACATACTGTCTTAATTGAGTGATCTCTCTCTTTTCTTTCTAATAAACTGAATACTGAAGTTCCTCCTTCTCCTGGTTTTGATGCGGTTATGTCTTAATGCCTTCAGATATGAAGACAAGATGGCAGCATGATTGGCACCGCCACACTCTTTGGGTGTGCAACTCCACCACTTCACCCTTAATACTGCAGGCAGCTCTACCTCCTCCTCTTTCAAATAGTCTCAGTCAGGCATCTCCACACACTTGAGACATTTTTAATAAAGAGGGGCTCAAAATGTTTGGCTAGTGATAGATGCTTTTTTGATCATATATATTTGAAATCATTTATTGGTATTTCCAGATCTGATATGGAATTAATAAAAATTTTATCATGAAAAAAATTAAATATATGTCTACATGGCTGACAACAGTTGTAAAATCATCCCTACCAGTAATACAAATTGCAGCCTCACATAAAATAAAAATGTAAAACTTTTCTTAAACATGTCTATGTTTTCTAGAAGGTATTGTAATTTCAAATCCCACTCACTGCAGCTAAGGTATTACATATTCCATATGTGTAACCCCAATTGCCCATTATCCCTAGCCTTTCTGTGGTTTCAAACTGTATACTTTCCTCTCTGGTTCTGTAATTCTGTCTCTACCTTCTTTCCATCTTCTTCAATCTGTTCTGGCTCCTAGCTCACAAGGTATGGCAATATGCCTAAATGTTTTGTCATCTTCACAGTTAGAAACATCAATTGCATTAAATGAGCATATGTCTAAAAGTTTAGCTAAACTGAATTTCACCAGGAAAAAAAACATAACCTGCACACTAAATCTATTAAAGTAGGACTGCATTTTATAAGTCATTAATTTATATATACAGAACAGAAGACAATAGTCAGACTTGTCAAAAATGCTGGTGTCTCACAAAAATAAACTTTTGCAAAAAATTATTGAGATTGCACAGGTATCCAAATATGAGAAACAACTCTCAGAAAGTTTTTCAACTTCAGTGTAGGTGTACTGGTAAGTTCTAAAGTTTTCATTTCAAATTTCAACACGCTGAAGGTCATTTTAGGCTGATCAACATTAATTAAGAAATAGGTCTATCAAACAGTGTGAATTTTTTTTTTTTTAAGAAGACCACAGATTAATGTTCCAGTGAAAAATCTGCTATAGTCCTCCAAGACATATGCTGTAAATCCCAGAGTACACATTGATGTATTGAAATGATTACATATCAGAATATAGAACCTTATTTAATGCACCAATTAGTTGATAACTAATTCTGATACCCTAACAAAAATGCTTTATAAACAAGTACAATTTAAAGAGAGAAAAAAACTCTTATTTCTAACAAAAAAAGAAGATGCATCAACAACCGTTAACATACATTGAAACAGGTCTCATTATTGCTTGATTTTTCTATATGAAGTATACACAAACAAGATAGCAGCAAATCATGTTTGCTCTTTTGTGTCAAAAAGTTTTACCTGACTGGAAAAGGACATCAGAGATGATCATCCTACAAAGTGGGCAGGGAGCCTTGGTACGGTTGTCTTTGGCAAGAGTTCGGAGGCAAGGTTCACAGAAGATATGCTGGCAAGGGTAACACATGTAAGGGCTAAAATAAATATCCAAACATATAGCACATATGTATTGTTCCTTGTCACTGACACTGATATCATCATAAAGACTTGGGAGATTTTCACAAGAGATCTAAAGAAAAAAACAAAACAAGGAGATTAATATAAAACACATCATCCAATTAAGGGTCACAGGTGCATGTGTGAAAAACAAAGCAGATGATCACAGTAGCTATTTTAACAAGATTTATTTTTTTCTAATAAAATAAAATAATGAATTCTATACAACATTTGAAACACAGTATCTTTTATTGTAAAGATATTTTATATCTTCTTTAGACTATGAAGGCACTTCTGTCCAAATGCTTCAGGAAAATAAAAAGAAACGCTAAGAGCTCAATACTGATTAATTGCACAATAAATTAAAATAAATATTTAATTACTGTTGTAGCTCCTCCATGGAGAAATTAACTTTTAAAAGGAAAAGTGAGTGACAGGAAATTTTCCCCTTTCCTTTTATGAGCAATAACACCTACAGTGGATACAGAAAGTATTCAGACCCCCTTCAATTTTTCACTTTGTTATATTGCAGCCATTTGCTAAAATCATTTCAATTCATTTTTTCCTCATAAATGTACACACAGCACCCCATATTGACAGACAAAAAAAGAATTTTTGAAATTGTTGCAGATTTATTAAAAAAGAAAAACTGAAATATCACATGGTCCTAAGTATTCAGACCCTTTGCTCAGTATATAGTAGAAGCACCCTTTTGAGCTAATACAACCATGAGTTTTCTTGGGAAAGATGCAACAAGTTTTTCACACCTGGATTTGGGGATCCTCTGCCATTACTCCTTGCAGATCCTCTCCAGTTCTGTCAGGTTGGATGGTAAACGTTGGTGGACAGCCATTTTTAGGTCTCTCCAGAGATGCTCAATTGGGTTTAAGTCAGGGCTCTGGTTGGGCCATTCAAGAACAGTCACAGAGTTGTTGTGAAGCCACTCCTTCGTTATTTTAGCTGTGTGCTTAGGGTCATTGTCTTGTTGGAAGGTAAACCTTCGGCCCAGTCTGAGGTCCTTAGCACTCTGGAGAAGGTTATTGTCCAGGATATCCCTGTACTTGGCCGCATTCATCTTTCCCTCGATTGCAACCAGTCGTCCTGTCCCTGCAGCTGAAAAACACCCCCACAGCATGATGCTGCCACTGCCATGCTTCACTGTGGGGACTGTATTGGACAAGTGATGAGCAGGGCCTGGTTGTCTCCACACATACCGCTTAGAATTAAGGCCAAAAAGTTCTATCTTGGTCTCATCAGACCAGAGAAATTTATTTCTCACCATCTCAGAGTCCTTCAGGTGTCTTTTAGCAAACTCCATGCGGGCTGTCATGTGTCTTGCCTCTCCTCAGTGTGTGGAGACAACCAGGCACTGCTCATCACTTGTCCAATACAGTCCCCACAGAGAAGCATGGCAGAGCCCTGACTTAAACCCAATTGAGCATCTCTGGAGAGACCTAAAAATGGCTGTCCACCAACGTTTACCATCCAACCTGACAGAACTGGAGAGGATCTGCAAGGAGGAATGGCAGAGGATCCCCAAATCCAGGTGTGAAAAACTTGTTGCATCCTTCCCAAGAAGACCCATGGCTGTATTAGCTCAAAAGGGTGCTTCTACTAAATACTGAGTAAAGGGTCTGAATACTTAGGACCATGTGATGTTTCAGTTTTTCTTTTTTAATAAATCTGCAACAATTTCAAAAATTCTTTTTTTGTCTGTTAATATGGGGTGCTGTGTGTACATTAAGGAGGAAAAAATTATTTAAATGATTTTAGCAAATGGCTGCAAAATAACAAAGAGTGAAAAATTGAAGGGGGTCTGAATACTTTCCGTTCCCACTGTATAAAATTTCTTTATCTTGGTCAATTTTCTCCACTTACTGCAAATCTTATTACTGCAATAGCAAGTAATTAGAAAGGTATGAATGGTCTAACAGCATAATTTTAATATTATATTACTAGATAGATGCATACACTTGTACAGTATCATGGCACAACTCTATTTCATACAGGAAAACACCTAAAATGTGTGGCTGGCTTCCTTTACAAATACCAAAGGTGCAGATTAGCTTCACCAGTAATTGTTAATGAATCTTTTATTTTCATTTTTTATTGAATTCTTTTTGATGTGGGGCAAAAATTTTCTTTTTGAAAAGATGATGAGACAATAAGTATATGGCAGACAAGCAAGCTTCCTGGGTGCTGGTAGTGTTGGTGCCTCGCAGTAAGGAGATCATGGGTTTGGTCCTGCCTCCTCCTTGCATGGAGAGCACTTTGAGTAATGAGAAAGGTGCTATGCAAATGTAAAGAATTATTAAGAGCATTGCTACAGGGTGGATACTATGAGGAAGGCACGTGGATCATGTGAAATGAGACCCAAAGGTGCCCATGCCATGAATGTCCTTTGGTATAGGAGGAGGATGATGCTGAACACCATTACAAACCCCACTGAATTCACAGAACTCCCAAACAT